>NC_053027.1:8650990-8661022 GCF_003073215.2 Triticum urartu
CCTGGAAGAGCCCCAGAGCGACACGTTGGTGGATGTGCTGGAGCGCGGGCTCGGAGAGGTGGCTTGCCGCGGCAAGCGCCTTGCCGCGGTCGTTGTCTTGTCGCATCCGGGAGCTTGTCGCTCACCGGGCCTTGCCGGGGCGCATGGTGCGTCGCGGCAAGTTCCTTGAGATGCCTTGGATGGCCTTCCCGGCAAGCTCCTCTTGCCGGGGTCTTGAGATGCTTTGGATGGCCTTCCCGGCAAGCTCCTCTTGCCGGGGTCTTGTCTCTTTTACTTGGACACTTTGTTCTTGAATGGCTCCAGAGGAACCACGGAGGATCTTGGCGGTCACCCGGCAAGCCTTGCCGCGGGATGCTGCGACCGCCCGTGCACAAGTTCAGGATACTAGGGTACCCCTACTCTAGTACACCGACATGGGTTCATCATGGGGTTTTGTGAAAACAACATAAAACATATTGTTCATATAAACCTTAGAACTATTAAGTTGCCCACTATCATAACCACATTGATTTCCGGCAACAATCCAAGAGTAATGTTGATTAACATTATTGAAATCTTCTTGGATTACATCTAGAATGGGGACTTCCTTTTTAAGATTCTTGTCAAAGGTTTTATTATACCCAAGAAAATGTCTTAACACATAATCGCTATTGTAAAGAATTTCATCTATTATGGGCTTTTCACGATTTATACCATAAAAACCAAAGATTTCCCTAGCTTCCCGTATGATATAGTCAAACTCATTCATAATAACAAGAGTGGCCAACTTTTTAGCCTTAGGATTCTTTACAACAGGGAGCTCAAAAGACAGTCTTTGCAAAGTAGGATGGGTACGGATAAATTTACTTTCAAGTTTCAGAATTAGTGCTGAAATCGCATCCGCATAAGATCTAGTAGTTCTAAGTATAGGAGCATCATCAAGACTTAGATTCCCAACATAATTGAAAAATTCTTGGATACGTTCCTTTCCCATAACATTCCCTTGCCCCAAGATAAAAGTTTTGGCATCCAGATTGCCCGTACATCCAATCTTAGGAGTTAGGCCATCATCTGTTAGTGCCATACCAAAATCACTCATGGTTGCAAGCAAAGGATATATCCGATGAGAAAACGGCGAACGAAAAAGAGGGGCGAATAAAACATCAATTTTTGTGAAGTGGGGGAGAGGAAAACGAGAGGCAAATGGCAAATAATGTAAATTGTGAGGAGATGAGATTTGAGATTAGGAACCTAGTATATGTTGAAGATCCTCCCCGACAACGGCGCCAGAAATTGGCACGTGGCCGGGAGACTATCTTGACTTGATCCTCCCCGACAACGGTGCCAGAAATTGGCACGTGGCCGGGAGACTATCTTGACTTGATCCTCCCTGGCAACGGCGGCAGAAATTCCTTTTGATGTGGCTTGAAGCTACGTCGGTATTTCCCCAAAGAGGAAGGGATGATGCAGCACAACGGTGGTAGGTATTTCCCTCAGGGATGAGACCAAGGTTATCGAACCAGTCGGAGAACCAAGCAAGACAACGTAAACAACCCCTGCACACAAATAACAAACACTCGCAACCTGATGTGTAAAAGGGGTTGTCAATCCCTTTTGGGTAGCGGCGCCCAAGATAGGCAAACATACGTGAAATAAATTGTAGTAGTTTGATAGATTGAACACCAAATAAAAGAAATAAGAATAAAACACAACAAGGTATTTCTGTAGTTGTGGTTTAATAGATCTGAAAATAAAAGCAAAGGAAAATTAGATCGCAAAGGCAAATAATATGAGAAAGAGACCTGGGGGCCGTAGGTTTCACTAGTGGCTTCTCTCGAGAAAAATAGCAAACGGTGGGTAAACAAATTACAGTTGGGAAATTGATAGAACTTAAAATAATCATGACGATATCCAGGCAATGATCATTACATAGGCATCACGTCCAAGATTAGTAGACCGACTCCTGCCTGCATCTACTACTATTACCCCACACATCGACCGCTATCCAGCATGCATCTAGTGTATTAAGTTCGTGGGGAAACGGAGTAATGCAATAAGAACGATGACATGATGTAGACAAGATCTATCTATGTAGAGATAGACCCCATCGTTTTATCCTTAGTAGCAACGATACATACGTATCAGTTCCTCTTCTGTCACTGGGATCAAGCACCGTAAGATCGAACCCACTAGAAAGCTCTTTTCCCATTGCAAGATAAATAGATCAAGTTGGCAAAACAAAACCCAAATATCAGAGAAGAAATACAAGTCTATAAGCAATCATGCATATAAGAGATCAAAGAAACTCAAATAACTTTCATGGATATATAAAGATAGATCTGATCATAAACTCAAAGTTCATCCGATCCCAACAAACACACCGCAAAAAGAGTTACATCATATGGATGTCCAAGAGACCATTGTATTGAGAATCAAACGAGAGAGAGGAAGCTATCTAGCTACTAACTACGGACCCGAAGGTCTACAAAGAACTACTCACGCATCATTGAAGAGGCACCAATGGAAGTGGTGAACCCCTCCGTGATTGTGTCTAGATTGGATCTGGTGGTTATGGACTCTGCGGCGGCTGGAATTGATTTTCATCGACTCCCCTAGGGTTTCTGGAATATTGGGGTATTTATAGAGCAAAGAGGTGGCCCGGGAGGCACCTGAGGTGGGCACAACCCACCAGGGCGCGCCTGGGCCTATTAGCGCGCCCTGGTAGGTTGTGCTTGTTGGGGAACATAGTAATTTGAAAAAAATTCCTACGCACACGCAAGATCATGGTGATGCATAGCAACGAGAGAGGAGAGTATCGTCCACGTACCCTCATAGACCGTAAGCGGAAGCGTTATGAGAACGCGGTTGATGTAGTCGTACGTCTTCACGATCCGACCGATCCAAGTACCGAACGTACGACACCTCCGAGTTCAGCACACGTTCAGCTCGATGACGTCCCACGAACTCCGATCCAGCAGAGCTTCACAGGAGAGTTCCGTCAGCACGACGGCGTGATGACGGTGATGATGTTGCTACCGACGCAGGGCTTCGCCTAAGCACCGCTACGATATGATCGAGGTGGATTATGGTGGAGGGGGGCACCGCACACAGCTTGGAACAATCAACTTGTGTGTCCTAGGGTGCCCTCTGCCCCCGTATATAAAGGAGCAAGGGGGGAGGCCGGCTAGGAGGGGGAAAGGAAGGAGGAGATGGGGAAGGAAGGAGAGGGAGGAAAGGAGGAAAGGGGGGCTGCCCCCTAGTCCAATTCGGTTTGGGCTAGGGGGGCCGCGCGCCCTGCCTCCTCTCTTCCACCACTTGTCCCATGAGGCCCAATACTTCTTCCCTGTATTCCCGTAAGTCCTCGGTACTCCGAAAAATACCCGAATCACTCAGAACCTTTCCGATGGCCGAATATAGTCATCCAATATATCGATCTTTACGTCTTAACCATTTCGAGACTCCTCGTCATGTCCCCGATCTTATCCGGGACTCCGAACTACCTTCGGTACATCAAATCACATAAACTCATAATACCGATCATCACCGAACGTTAAGCGTGCGGACCCTACGGATTCGAGAAATATGTAGACATGACCGAGACTCGTCTCCGGTCAATAACCAATAGCGGAACCTGGATGCTCATATTGGCTCCTACATATTCTACAAAGATCTTTATTGGTCAAACCGCATAACAACATATGTTGTTCCCTTTGTCATCGGTATGCTACTTGCCCGAGATTCGATCGTCGGTATCTCAATACCTAGTTCAATCTCGTTACCAGAAAGTCTCTTTACTCGTTTCTGTAATGCATCATCCCACAACTAACTCATTAGTTGCATTGCTTGCAAGGCTTATAGTGATGTGCATTATCGAGAGCGCCTAGAGATACCTCTCTGACAATCGGAGTGACAAATCCTAATCTCGATCTATGCCAACTCAACAAGTACCATCGGAGACATCTGTAGAGCACCTTTATAATCACCCAGTTACGTTGTGACGTTTGGTAGCACACAAAGTGTTCCTCCGGTAATCGAGAGTTGCATAATCTCATAGTCATAGGAACATGTATAAGTCATGAAGAAAGCAATAGCAGTAAACTAAAACGATCAAGTGCTAAGCTAACGGAATGGGTCAAGTCAATCACATCATTCTCCTAATGATGTGAACCCGTTTATCAAATGAAAACTCATGTCTATGGTTAGGAAACATAACCATCTTTGATTAACGAGCTAGTCAAGTAGAGGCATACTAGTGACACTCTGTTTGTCTATGTATTCACACATGTATTATGTTTCCGGTTAATACAATTCTAGCATGAATAATAAACATTTATCATGAAGTAAGGAAATAAATAATAACTTTATTATTGCCTCTAGGACATATTTCCTTCAGTCTCCCACTTGCACTAGAGTCAATAATCTAGATTACACAGTAATGATTCTAACACCCATGGAACCTTGGTGTTGATCATGTTTTTCTCGTGAGAGAGGCTTAGTCAACGGGTCTGCAACATTTAGATCCGTATGTATCTTGCAAATCTCTACGTCTCCCACCTGGACTTGATCGCAGATGGAATTAAAGCGTCTCTTGATGTGTTTGGTTCTCTTGTGAAATCTGGATTCCTTTGCCAAGGCAATTGCACCAGTATTGTCATAAAAGATTTTCATTGGACCCGATGCACTAGGTATGACACCTAGATCAGATACGAACTATTTCATCCAGACTCCTTCATTTGCTGCTTCCGAAGCAGCTATGTACTCCGCTTCACACATAGATCCCGCCACGATGCTTTGTTTAGAACTGCTCCAATTGATAGCTCCACCGTTCAATATAAACACGTATCCGGTTTGCGATTTAGAATGTCTGGATCAGTGTCAAAGCTTGCATTGATGTAACCATTTACAACGAGCTCTTTGTCACCTCCATAAATGAGAAACATATCCTTAGTCCTTTTCAGGTATTTTAGGATGTTCTTGACCGCTGTCCAGTGATCCACTCTTGGATTACTTTGGTACCTCCCTACTAAACTAATAGCAAGGCACACATCAAGTCTGGTACACAACATTACATACATGATAGAACCTATGGCTGAAGCATAGGGAACACTTTTCATTTTCTCTATATCTTCTGTAGTGGTCGGGCATTGAGTCTTACTCAACTTCACACCTTGTAACACAGGCAAGAACCCTTTCTTAGCTTGATCCATTTTGAACTTCTTCAAAACTTTATCAAGGTATGTGCTTTGTGAAAGTCCAATTAAGCATCTTCATCTATCTCTATAGATCTGGATGCCCAATATATAAGCAGCTTCACCGAGGTCTTTCATTGAAAAACTCTTATTCAAGTATCCTTTTATGTTATCCAGAAATTCTATATCATTTCCAATCAAAAATATGTCATCCACATATAATATTAGAAATGCTACAGAGCTCCCACTCACTTTCTTGTAAATACGGGCTTCTCCAAAAGTCTGTATAAAACCATATGCTTTGATCACACTATCAAAATGTTTATTCCAACTTCGAGAGGCTTGCACCAGTCCATAAATGGATCGTTGGAGCCTGCACACTTTGTTAGCACCCTTTGGATCGATAAAACCTTCAGGTTGCATCATATACAACTCTTCTTCCAGAAATCCATTCAGGAATTCAGTCTTCACATCCATTTGCCAAATTTCATAATCATAAAATGCGGCAATTGCTAACATGATTCGGACGGACTTAAGCATCGCTACGGGGGAGAAGGTCTCATCATAGTCAACTCCTTGAACTTGTCGAAAACCTTTCGCAACAAGTCAAGCTTTGTAGACAATAACGTTACCATCAGCGTCAGTCTTCTTCTTGAAGATCCATTTATTCTCGATGGCTTGCCGATCATCGGGCAAGTCAACCAAAGTCCACACTTTGTTTTCATACATGGATACCATCTCAGATTTCATGGCCTCAAGCCATTTTGCGGAATCTTGGATCATCATCGCTTCCTCATAGTTCGTAGGTTCATCATGGTCAAGTAACATGACCTCCAGAACAGGATTACCGTACCACTCTGGTGCGGATCTTACTCTGGTTGACCTATGAGGTTCGGTAGTAACTTGATATGAAGTTTCATGATCATCATCATTTGCTTCCTCACTAATTGGTGTAGGTGTCACAGGAACCGGTTTCTGTGATGGACTACTTTCCAACAAGGGAGCAGGTACAGTTACCTCATCAAGTTCTACTTTCCTCCCACTCACTTCTTTCGAGAGAAACTCCTTCTCTAGAAAGGATCCATTCTTAGCAATGAAAGTCTTGCCATCGGATCTGTGATAGAAGGTGTACCCAACAGTTTCCTTTGGGTATCCTATGAAGACACATTTCTCCGATTTGGGTTCGAGCTTATCAGGTTGAAGCTTTTTCACATAAGCATCGCAGCCCCAAACTTTCAGAAACGACAACTTTGGTTTCTTGCCAAACCACAATTCATAAGGCGTCGTCTCAACGGATTTTGATGGTGCCCTATTTAACGTGAATGCAGCCGTCTCTAAAGCATAACCCCAAAATGATAGCGGTAAATCTATAAGAGACATCATAGATCGCACCATATCTAGTAAAGTACGATTACGACGTTCGGACACACCATTACGCTGTGGTGTTTCGGATGGCGTGACTTGCGAAACTATTCCGCATTGTTTCAAATGTAGATCAAACTCGTAACTCAAATATTCTCCTCCACGATCAGATCGTAGAAACTTTATTTTCTTGTTACGATGATTTTCAACTTCACTCTGAAATTCTTTGAACTTTTCAAATGTTTCAGACTTATGTTTTGTTGGGGATCGTAGCAGAAATTTAAAATTTTCTACGCATCACCAAGATCAATCTATGGAGTAATCTAGCAACAAGGGGAAGGAGAGTGCATCTACATACCCTTGTAGATCGCTAAGCAGAAGCGTTCAAGTGAACGGGGTTGATGGAGTCGTACTCGTCGTGATCCAAATCACCGATGATCCTAGCGCCGAACGGACGGCACCTCCGCATTCAACACACGTACGGAATGGAGACGTCTCCCACGCCTTGATCCAGCAAGGAGGAGGGAGAGGTTGAGGAAGAGAGTCCAACAACAGCACGACGGCGTGGTGGTGATGGAGTGGCAGTTCTCCGGCAGGGCTTCGCCAAGCTCACGCAGAGGAGGAGAGGTATTTGAGGGGAGGGGCTGCGCCAGGTTCAAGGGTGTGGCCGCCCTCCCACCCCTCCACTATTTACAGGTGGGGAGAGAGGGGGGCCTCCCCCTAGATCCCATCTAGGGTTGGGGGCGGCGGCCAAGGGGGGGGAGGAGTGCCTCCCAAGTCAAGTGGAGGCCCTCCCCCTTAGGGTTTCCCCTCTCCCATGCGCATGGGCCTTGGGGGGGCTGGTGCCCTTGGCCCATTAAGGTTAGGGCGCCCCCCTACAACCCATGTTGCTGTATTGGACGTGGTGGAACATTTTCCGGACCTCCGAACCCCTCCGGAATCCTCCGGAACCTTCCGGAAGCTTCCCGGTACAATACCGGAAAAAACCAAACTTTTCCCGGAACCCGAACAACAACTTTCCATATATAAATCTTTACCTCCGGAACTCCTCATGACGTCCGGGATCTCATCCGGGACTCCGAACAACATTCGGTAATCACATACAAGTCTTCCTAATAACCCTAGCGTCATCGAACCTTAAGTGTGTAGACCCTACGGGTTCGGGAACCATGCAGACATGACCGAGACAACTCTTCGGCCAATAACCAACAGCGGGATCTAGTGATGTGGCGCTGCCAATATATATTGTTACTCACAAGACTGTGTATTTTCGGTTCAAAGAGAAAGACCAGAGGCAAGCTAGCACCTTGAAATGCAAGGCTAAATTAGCTACACATGCAAGTGGGCCTAGCCAAATATTAACCAGAAGCTACCAACCTAGAGAATTACGTGAAGGGTTGTTTGGTTTTGTTAGGAACAAGTCTTGTTGCTTCCCGTGGACATCCATCTACCTTTTATTCAAACGGCAAGTGATCAAGATCAGGATTTGGTTTATCTTTTTACCACGAAAGGAAATAAAAGGTAGGTCCAGAGATTTTCTACCATGGAGATTTTTGTGCTTGAAGGAAACTGGATGGGGCCCACCAAGAGAGACCAACGTGAATAGAGTCCAGATTTTATATAGCAACTTCTATGGCCGGTCTCAACTTGTCATTCGTTTGTTTAGTTCAAGTCATTTTTTTCAGTCGTGTTAGGTACGTGTGCAAGTCATGTAAGGCTATAAATAGTCAAGTATAGCCGATGTAAAAATTAGGTTATTTTCTTCGGTTTAGACAACATGTGTATCGACTATTAAACGGCCCTCTTTGGGTGTCGTCGTTATCTATTTTGTGTGAATTTTCTACGTGAAAGTTGCACTTGGCTCGAGGTCTGTCATCATCGACGGGTTGCGCGCTGGTTACGTCTACTACGGCGGGAGGTTCCTCGTGTGCTGGGGGATTGTTCGTTGGTCGTCGTCACCCCTACTTCAGGTTACGCGTACTGCTCGTGTAATTGGGGGTATTTTTTATCGGTGGATCTGGAGGAGTTCGTTGCATCGTGAAAGATCGGGACAAATCATCGGCATGCCTGAAGTCGTGCTCACATCATCTAGATACCCATGTTGGCTCCCACATGTTCCACGATGATCTCATCGGATGAACCACGATGTCGAGGATTCAATCAATCCCGTATTCAATTCCCTTTGTCCAGCGGTATTGTACTTGCCCGAGATTCGATCGTCGGTATCCCGATACCTTGTTCAATCTCGTTACCGGCAAGTCTCTTTACTCGTTTCGTAACACATCATCCCGTGATCAACTCCTTGGTCACATTGTGCACATTATGATGATGTCCTACCGAGTGGGCCCAGAGATACCTCTCCGTTACACGGAGTGACAAATCCAAGTCTCGATTCGTGCCAACCCAACAGACACTTTCGGAGATGCCTGTAGTGAACCTTTATAGCCACCCAGTTACATTGTGACGTTTGGCACACCCAAAGCACTCGTACGGTATCCGGGAGTTGCACAATCTCATGGTCTAAGGAAATGATACTTGACATTAGAAAAGCTTTAGCATACGAACTACACGATCTTTGTGCTAGGCTTAGGATTGGGTCTTGTCCATCACATCATTCTCCTAATGATGTGATCCCGTTATCAACGACATCCAATGTCCATGGTCAGGAAACCATAACCATCTATTGATCAACGAGCTAGTCAACTAGAGGCTTACTAGGGACATGGTGTTGTCTATGTATCCACACATGTATCTGAGTTTCCTATCAATACAATTCTAGCATGGATAATAAACGATTATCATGAACAAGGAAATATAATAATAACCAATTTATTATTTCCTCTAGGGCATATTTCCAACAGTCTCCCACTTGCACTAGAGTCAATAATCTAGTTCACATCTCCATGTGATTAACACTCACAGGTCACATCGCCATGTGACCAACATCCAAAGAGTTTACTAGAGTCACTAATCTAGTTCACATCACTATGTGATTAATACTCAATGAGTTCTGGGTTTGATCATGTTATGCTTGTGAGAGAGGTTGTAGTCAACGGGTCTTGCCATATTCAGATCCCTATGTATTTCGCAAAACTTTATGTCATATCGTAGATGCTGCTACCACGTTCCACTTGGAGCTATTCCAAATTGTTGCTCCATTATACGTATCCGGTATCTCTACTCAGAGCTATCCAGATAGGTGTTAAGCTTGCATCGACGTAACTCTTTACGTCGAACTCTTTATCACCTCCATAACCGAGAAACATTTCCTTATTCCTCTAAGGATAATTTTGACCGCTATCTGGTGATCCAATCCTAGATCACCTTTGTACCCTCTTGCCAGACATGTGGCAAGGCACACATCTGGTGCGGTACTCAGCATGGCATACCGTATAGAGCCTATGACAAAAGCATAGGGGACGACCTTCATCCTTCCTCTTTCTTCTGCCGTGGTCAATCTTTGAGTCTTACTCAACTTCACACCTTACAACTCAGGTAAGAA
>NC_053027.1:8662341-8770247 GCF_003073215.2 Triticum urartu
CACGCTTGCTTTCAATCACGCTCTGCGGAATATGATGAGCTCGGAAATCTCGACGGAAATCATCCCAAGTGATAACACGTCCACCTCTGGAGTCCTTGTACTGCTGGAACCATTCTGCAGCTTGATCTTTGAGTTGGAAGGAAGCGAACTTGACAAAGTCCTCAGGCCTGACGTTACTGCACTCGAAATGCTTACACAGATCCACAAGCCAATCGTTAGCATCGGTTGCCTCAACACAATTGCTGAAAGTCTTTGGCCCGTTAGCAAGGAACTGGTTGAGTGTAGCAAAGTGACTCTGATTGCTGCCTTGATTCCCTTGACTGCCTTGATTGCGCTCTTGGAGAATTTGCATGATCAGTTGTGTGTTTGCATTGGTTGCGGCCCTCACAGCTTGCCATGCCTCTGGAGAAGGTGGAGGTGGTGGCGGATCTTGATTCTGGTTCTGACTGGTGCTCTTAGCGGGAGCCATCCTGAAGAGGTTGACCACCATTAGCACATGATAGATAAATATTGAAGCTGAATCCAACGGAATGAAAATTGCAACATATAGTCTTCACATCCAAACAAAATGAACGAATGCATTCCTCTTCAAATGGTCACATATCCATAAATTGAGAAGCCACGTAGAATTAAGGTAGAGAAATAAATCAACAAGGTACGGATCAAGAACGAATAATTGGTAAGAAATCCCAATCTCAAACCAATATCCGTGGAAGAAGAACTAGAGCTACTAGAATTCCCACCTATGAAACTCCCGAACCTTTCCGGTTATGCAATCAGGTGTTGGGGATACAGGGGAAGCATAATATCTCACCCAAACTAGCAAATCCTACATCCAGCTGTATCCATCCTTCAACACATAACCAAGAAACCTTCGGAAACCATCTACCTCAACCTTCGAAAAGCATCCGTTATACAAGTTATGGCGATACTCCCGAACTCCCGCCCCAGTACTGGGTGGCGTCGAGGTTATCTCACCAACAAACTGCATAAAAGAGATTTTCGATGTCGGCGAACATATCTCAAGTATTCCAGAATTGCAACGATAAAATTATGATGACAACACCTTAGAGCTCAACTCTCCGGGACACTTCCACTAAACCCCTGACAGGAGGCACCAAGTCAATGTTCTCATCATAAGCCATCGGAACGATTCCAAGATACTCGCGTGATCCTAAAATTTTTTTAGTGAAATTTGAGAAGAGAAGAGTCAAAACTCTACGCCAGGATGCCTTACCAGAGCGATGAGGAGACTGGGAAGTAAAAAGAATTCCTAAGCTCACCGATATATAATTCCTAAATGACTCAAAACATTTTTTTCCAGACACAACTCGGCTGCTAAAACGATCAAGCAATGGGGCTCCTAAGGTCGGGGAAGGCTCTGATACCAACTTGTAACGCCCTCGATGCGGCTATAGCTCCCACGTGTCGAGGCACGACTTAGAGACATAACCGCATTGAAAGCAATGTCGCAAGTTAGGCAATCATCACAACATCCCATGTAATATATAGAATAGAAGGGGAGATACATAGTTGGCTTACACTCACCACGTCACATCAGAGTACATAAATAACATCCATCATACAAACACTCAGGGCCCGACTACGGTGCCAAAATAGAAGAAAACCCAACATGCGACAAGGCCCTGAATCAAACCCCAACTAGGCACCACTACTGATCATCGGGAAAGGAAACATAATAACGCTGAGAGTCCTCGTCGAACTCCCACTTGAGCTCGTAATCGTCACCTAGAGCGGAATCACCTGGACCTGCATCTGGAGTTATAGTAATCTGTGAGCCACAGGGACTCAGCAATCTCGCACCCTCGCGATCAAGACTATTTAAGCTTATAGGAAGGGTAAGGCAATTATGTGTGGAGCTGCAGCAAGTCACTAGCATATATGGTGGCTATCTTATTCGCAAAAGAGAGCGAGAAGAGGAGGCAAAGCACGAGCGAGAAGCTAGAGGTACAACCTGTGCAAGCATTACTCCAACACCGTGTCCACTTCCCGGACTCCGCCGAGAAGAGGCCATCACGGTAACACACACGGTTGATTCATTTTAATTAATTAAGGTTCAAGTTATCTACAACCGTACATTAACAAATTCCCATCTGCCCATAACCGCGGGCACGGCTTTCGGAAGTTCAATCCCTGCAGGGGAGTCCCAACTTAGCCCATGACAAGCTCTCACGGTCAACGAAGGAATAGACCTCCTCCCAAGACGTTCCGATCAGACTCGGTATCTCGGTAACTCAAGACACTTCGACAGGTTAAAACAAGACCAGCAACACCGCCCGAATGTGCCGACAAATCCCGATAGGAGCTGCACATATCTCTTTCTCAGGGCACACTCAAATTGTCTTAGGTACGGGTAGGCCAGCCCAGAGTTGCCCCTGGTGGCCACCGGCAGCTGACAGGTGGACCAACACTCAGAGGAGCACTGGCCCGGGGGGGTAAAATAAGATGACCCTTGAGTCTGCAGAACCCAAGGGAAAGAAAAAGGCTAGGTGGCAAATGGTAAAACCAAGGTTGGGCATTTCTGGAAAAGCTTTAATCAAGGCGAAATATCAAGGGGTTCCCATTATAACCCAACCGCGTAAGGAACGCAAAATCCGGGAACATAACACCGATATGACGGAAACTAGGGCGGCAAGAGTGGAACAAAACACTAGGCGAGAGGCCGAGCCTTCCACCCTTTACCAAGTATATAGATGCATTAAGATAACATGGCAATATAATGATATCCCAACAATTAAATAAAAGATGTTCCAACAAGGAACGGTCTCCAATCTTCACCTGCAACTAGCAACGCTATAAGAGGGGCTGAGCAAGCGGTAGGATAGCCAATCAACGGTTTGCTAGGACAAGGTGGGTTAGAGGTTTGACATGGCAATTGGGAGGCTGACAAGCAAAAGGTAGGCATCGTAGCATTGGCATAGCAAGAGCGAGCAAACTAGCATAGCAAAGATAGTAGTGATTTCGAGGGTATGATCATCTTGCCTGCACAGTTGTCAAAGTTGACTGGATCCTCACAAGCAAACTCAATGGGCTCCTCGGTAGCGAACTCGTCTCCCGGCTCTACCCAACAAGACAAACAAGCAACAAGGATACAATCAACCACGTGCAAGACCAAGCAATATGATGAAATGATGATATGCTATGCGGGATGCGATGCGGGATGCAAAATGCAAGATATGACAGGAAATGCATGAACCTGGCCTCAACTTGGAAAACCAAGTGTGCCACTGGATAGAGGGGATGAAATCGCTTGAAAACGATATAAAGATCATTGGAATCGGAGTTACGGTTTGGAAATGGCAAGTGATTTAAGAATGACACCGGTCTGCGATTTACAGCAAGTAGGCATCTAAATGCAACGAAATGAACATGCTACAGCCACCAAACATGACAACAAAATACATGGCAGGGATGCACACAAGATGCTTAACAAAATACTAGCACTGAGCCATGGCCAATTCATCCATTATGAGGTCCAAACAAGCATGGCAAAAACGCAAATGCAAAACAGATTCCAGACTTAGTGAAATTAACACTAGTCTGAAATTTCAGATCATGAAGCCCTCTTCGGAGCAGCAAAACAACATGATACATGATCTGATTATGAAAACGAAGAACATGGCATGGAGCTACTCAACAAGCTTAACAAAAGACCCAAAGTGACCTGGGGCCAAAAGGGTTCACAAAATATACTAACGGGCACACGAACATGGCTAAAACACAATCAGTTTTCAGACTTAGTGAAAACTGAGACATGCTGAAATATAACTCACGAAGGCATGTAAACGAGCTCGATGCACTCACTACGGTGCAAGTCATGGAAAGGCAAGCATACATCCATTAATAAGGCACAAAATTCTAGCTAGACATGGTGAGAACAATGGCATAGCATGCATGGATCAACTACAACAACGCCGGCAAAATCGCAAACGAGTTGACGATCTGCCCAGATTCACAACGAAGCAAAAGTAGAGCTCGATTGACTCAAGCTAGGGTGCTCCATAATTGCAAACAAAGAGATGGATGGATAGAGCATAACATGATTAACAAAACTCCTTTACTGATCATCCTCAAAATAGGCACGGATCACTATGAAACAAGCTGAACATATGGCATCATGAACTAAACAATCTCAGACTTAGTGAAAACAACTAAGTCTCTGAAAACAGATTTACCGGGTGCCTCACTTTGCAAGCTTGCACAAGTCACCACACACATCCTAAAAATGCATGGGTTGCACCTCTGGAAAGAAGACAAAATGCTTAACAAAACATATGAAGGACTCACAGGCATAGCATGCACACAATAATCATGGCAAAAATGACAAAAGTCTAAGATGAACTAGCAGATCTGACAATTAACTCACGAAGCCTCCTTCTAACAGCATTTCGGGCATCAAGATGAGCTCAAATGAAAATGATGCAATGGAATGAAATGATGTACTCTTCGAGACGAACATTTTGATATACTATATGTCCAAATCGGAGCTACGGATGCGGAGATATCACTGGTCAAAGTTAGCACAAAAATTAGGGTTCGGGAGCGAAAAGTCAACCGTCAAGTTTTTCCAGATCCAGATCCAGATCGGGCACGCGGATCGAGGCCGCCGGAGTTACTGTTCACGGCCGGACTTTGAGCTCGCCGGCGTCGACGGAGGAGGTGGAGGAGAGGGACTTGGCCGGCCGGTGGTGAGGACGAGGCCGGGGCGCGACGGCGGTGGGGCGGCGCCGCGGTGGAGAGGCGCGGCCGCGGCGGCTTGGCGGCCCCCGGCGAGGTGGACGGCGGCCGGCGATGGCGGCTTGCGGTGGCGCAGCCACCGGGGTCGGGGAAGACGGGGCGCGAGGCGGTGGAGAGGCGCGGTGGCCGGATGGGCTGGGGGGGCCCCGCGTGGGCCTGCGGGCCGGCGGGAGCGGCGAAGTGGTCCGGTCCACGTGGCGAGCGGCGAGTGGGCGAGGGGCGCGGCGGACGTTGTCTGGTCCGCTCCGGACACGTCCGTCGGCGGCGGATCTGGAGTTTTTTTTTCAAGGGGAGGACGGGGAGAGATCCAAGATCCGAAAAACGGGGGGGGGGGCTATTTATAGGCATAAGTGGAGCTAGGAGAGTCCAAATGAGGTGCGGTTTTTGGCCACGCGATCGTGATCGAATGCTCTAGGACATGGAGCAGAGTTTGGTGGGTTTTGGGCCAAATTGGAGGGGTGTTGGGCTGCAACACACACGAGGCCTTTTCGGTCCCTCGGTTAACCGTTGGAGTATCAAACGAAGTCCAAATGATACGAAACTTGACAGGCGGTCTACCGGTAGTAAACCAAGGCCGCTTGGCAAGTCTCGGTCCAATCCGGAAATGTTTAATCCTCACACACGAAAGAAAGGTAGAATTAACCACCGGAGGAGTACGAAGCGCCGGAATGCAAAACGGACAACGGGGAAAATGCTCGAATGCATGAGATGAACACGTATGCAAATGCAATGCACATGATGACATGATATGAGATGCATGACAAAGAAAACAACACGCGGAGACAAAGACCCGAACCCGAGAAATAAATATAACTTAACGCCGGAAACGGCAAGAGTTGGAGTACAAATTGGGAAAGTTACATCCGGGGTGTTATAAGAGCATTGTAGACATAGAAATTTGCATAATACATACGGATCTGAATTTGGCAGACCCGTTGACTAAATTTCTCTCACAAGCAAAACATGATCACTCTTTGGGTGTTAATCACATAGCGATGTGAACTAGATTTTTTACTCTAGTAAACCCTTTGGGTGTTAGTCACATGGAGATGTGAACTAATCACATAAAGATGTGAACTATTGACGTTAAATCACATGGCGATGTGAACTAGATTATTGACTCTAGTGCAAGTGGGAGACTGAAGGAAATATGCCCTAGAGGCAATAATAAAGTTATTATTTATTTCCTTATTTCATGATAAATGTTTATTATTCATGCTAGAATAGTATTAACCGGAAACATAATACATGTGTGAATATATAGACAAACAGAGTGTCACTAGTATGCCTCTACTTGACTAGCTCGTTAATCAAAGATGGCTAAGTTTCCTAACCATAGACATGAGTTGTCATTTGATTAAAGGGATCACATCATTAGGAGAATGATGTGATTGACTTGACCCATTCCGTTAACTTAGCACTTGATCGTTTAGTATGTTGCTATTGCTTTCTTCATGACTTATACATGTTCCTATGACTATGAGATTATGCAACTACGTTTACCAGAGGAACACTTTGTGTGCTACCAAACGTCACAACGTAACTGGGTGATTATAAAGGTGCTCTACAGGTGTCTCCGAAGGTACTTGTTGGGTTGGCGTATTTCGAGATTAGCATTTGTCACTCCGATTATCGGAGAGGTATCTCTGGGCCCACTCGGTAATGCACATCACTCTAAGCCTTGCAAGCATTGCAACTACTGAGTTAGTTGCGAGATGATGTATTACGGAATGAGTAAAGAGACTTGCTGGTAACGAGATTGAACTAGGTATTGAGATACCGACGATCGAATCTCGGGAAAGTAACATACCGATGACAAAGGGAACAACGTATGTTGTTATGCGGTTTGACCGATAAAGATCTTCATAGAATATGTGGGAGCCAATATGAGCATCCAGGTTCCGCTATTGGTTATTGACCGGAGACGTGTCTCGGTCATGTCTACATAGTTCTCGAACCCGTAGGGTCCGCACACTTAAAGTTCGATGACGGTTATATTATGAGTTTATGTGTTTTGATGTACCGAAGGTAGTTCAGAGTCCCAGCTGAGATCGGGGACATGACGAGGAGTCTCGAAATGGTCGAGACGTAAAGATCGATATATTGGACGACTATATTCAGACATCGGAAAGGTTCCGAGTGATTCGGGTATTTTTCGGAGTACCGGAGAGTTACGGGAATTCGCCGGGGAGTATATGGGCCTTATTGGGGTTTAGGGGAAGGAGAGAGGAGAGGCTGCGCGCCCCCCAAGGCCTAGTCCGAATTGGACTAGGGGGAGGGGCTGCGCCCCCTCCTTCCTTCTCTTCTCTCTTCCCTAAAGCACGAAGACCACCACAGCTAACCCAAACTCCACGTTTAAAGCAGAAGAGCAACTGTTCTCAGGTCAGATTCCATAGCTATGGTCCATACTCCTTTGTTGTTTCATCACTGTATTTACTCATACCAACTACTTTCGAATTTGAAGGATCCAATTGAAACTCCAATGGCGCAACAGGTATGTTTTAAACCTATTTCTTTAACTGGATTGATGTTCTAACTTCTTGCTCTACGTTGATTTCAGTTTAAGTTGCATAAACAGTTATGTTCTCATGTGATGCACATTACAAGTGCTGCCAATGTTGTGTAGTTTCTCACACTTATATTCTGTCTATGCTGTTGTGTCTTAAAAATATATGAGTTGAACTGTGTCTCTATCTTGATTAGGGAACATAAACTAGAATGATATGGACAATACAGTGACCATAGTACATAGATATATGTTTGTTTCATGCTGTTATCCTGTCCACCTTACTACTGAACCGGTTCACCAAAATGAGTTTCGTATACTACAAGCTAAACCTGTGATGTGTCTGCTTGTTTCTCTTGTAGTATGCAAACAGAATATTGGAGAAGAGCACCCCACTATGCAATGGTAGAGAAAGTAATGCAGATAAGGTTCAAGATAGTGAGACAACCCTGTTAGTCTCCAAGAAAGGTGATAAAAACGATCTTGTAGACAGTGAGAAAACCCCACAGTCCTGCGTTGATGTAGTGTTCGAGTTACTGGCCAGTACCGCTGGCACAAGCTCTTCGAACTCGCTGCCTGAATCACTTCGGCTTCTCTAGTATCAGCTACAAGCTAAAAGGCATCAGTCAGCTGTGCTGCAGCAAGAAGCCGAAGGACTGAGGAAGTCCCTGCAGAATTCAGATGCGTACTTTCTTATGCAACAGCAAGCGCTGGAGGATTTAAGCGCCAAACAAGAGAAAGTTAATAAGCTTGCTAAGCATCTTGCCAGCATTATGGGTACCCAGGATATTGTTTCTTGAGCTCTTCTGAAGTGGTTTCAGTTCTGGACTTGTTTTGCTGTGGCATTTATATGCTGCTGTGTTCCCTATATTTGCACTGGTGGCGAACTTTGATGCCCAGTGGATGTAATATGTGTAATAGCCGTGATAGCCTAGCATAAGTTGCTTGCTTATTTATTTCCTTGTTGTCTTGTTTATTTGTTTGCTTGTAGTCAGTGCAGTTCTTATTCCGCGGTTTGCTAGTGGCTGCAATAACCTATTTTTCAAAACTAGGCCACAGTAACCATGGGCTAATATTTACGGTAGTGACACTGGGCCTCCTACGGGCCACAGAAACAGTGGGCCTTCTACGGGCTGTAGAAACAGTAGGCCTTCTATGGGCCGTAGAAACAATGGGCCTTCTACGGGCCGTAGAAACAATGGGCCTTCTACGGGTCGTATCATCAATGGGCCTTATGCGGGCCGTATGATCGATTGGCCAAACATGGGCCAATAACAGGCCTCATTATGGCCGTAAATGGGCTAGAGTTGGAATCGTCCGTTCATGGGCCGACCATAACGGGCCATCATTAATAGGCCGTATTTGATGACGCTATAAAAACGGCCCAACGAATTAACGGACCACAAACGGGCTGACTGTAACCACGGGCTGAATTTGGCCCACAAGCAAAAAATGACAGTAACGGGCCGTAAGTAAACGAATGCTGGAAATGAGCCCAAGAATAAATGGGCTCTGAGAAGGCCGAAAGATAACATGGGCTGGAAACGGCCCGACGGAATAACGGGCCGTTAATGGGTATAAAGTGATACACTGTTCATTACGGGCCAGTTTCACCACGGGCCGTTAATGGGTGTAAAGTGATACATTGTTCATTACGGGCCAGTTTCACCATGGGCCGTTAGTAGGCCAAGAGTTACATAGGGACTCATATGGGCCGAAAGACGTCATGTGCCATACATGGGCCAGAAGTGAAAACGGGCTGGAATCATATTGAATGGCCCAGATGACGCTACTGGGCCTAATTCGGATAGGGCGTAACGGGCCTTGGGTTAGCGGGCTGTAAATGGGCTATATGCGAACATGCCGTTAACAGGCTTTCCATGGGCCGGCCCGCCACCTTTTGACCAAGTCAAACAGGCCGGCCTTTTCACAGGAATGGGCCTCTGTTGGGTCGTGCCACATGTCGACGTATCATAGGCGCCTATCTGACCCACTAACGAGCTGACACGTGTTTCGTCCGGCCAATAAGAATTTTACACATGGAAATTTCCCATTGGTCGGGGCTGTTAATGGGTTATCGGATCTAAAACCCGACCCGATAGCTTAACGACGTTCCGTTACGGTGGATGCCACGTGTCGGTCACCCTTGACGAAAGCACTTCTGTGACGCGCGATTTATCGTCATGGAAGTGGACACTTTCATGATGATAATTTTGGTAATGTCATGGAACACTTCTACGACAGCACAGGTATGACTATCTTGATTCTGTCATAAATTTGTCATGGATGTACATGCATGACAAAAAAAAGCGACCTACTATGACAAACACGTATCATCACGGAAGTGTATTTTTTGTAGTGAGAGGAGGTTGCGCAAATTCCCTCGGTATGCCTTAGGTTCTCGGTGTTGATCGAGACAGTGCTCCGGAGAATGCACCCGAGCTGAACCGAGTACCCCTTGACTATATGTTTGGGCTCTGTTGGATGCCCATCGGAGTCCACTTGAGTAAATTCCTCCTTGACAGTGCGGAGCGCGTTCGGGCGCCGGTCCTTCCGTTGCCTCTTCGGTTGGCGGCCATCTGTGCGTGCGCTGCCATCATTAGTGGTGGCATCCTCGGCGGCACCATCAGTGGTGGCATCCTCGGCGGCACCATCAGTGGTGTCATCCCCGACGCCACTATGGGTTGTGTAGTCAGGATCGGTGTCTTCCGCGGCGTCCTCATAGTGGTGAGGTTGTTCCTCCATCTCCTGGGACAGCTCCCAGAATTGCTTGCCGCCCGAACCGCCGGCCTCATCGTTGTGGGCCATGTTTCGCTCTAAATAGGAAAAAAGTTTGGTCAAAAAGTTGGTTATTGTCAAGGAACAAGATCATGGTCTCATCATTTAGGGTTTGTCGACACCGAGGCATCCTAAAAGCTAAGCTTTTATCATTTATGGTTTGTCGATGCCGAGGCACCCTAAAAGCCTAAGCTTTCATCATTTAGGTTCTTATCGACACCGAGGCACCCTAAAAGCCAAGGTTTTATCATTTAGGGTTTGTCGACACCGAGGCCCATGCATAACACAAGAGGCAGTTGATCCTACTTAATTAAGTACTAAGATACCCCGGCCCATGCATTAGTAGCAAGTACCCCATATGTCCGATTTTTAGCAAAGTCATGCTAAAATTCACGGAAAATTTCAGCATGACCTTTGCTGAAAATAGGACATATGGAGTACCCGAATTTCCCGGAACGGAAGTTAATCGACATTCCGGCAAACTCAAGGGCCTCTCGGGGTACCTGCAAAATCATCACGACACGATGGTCGGAGACAAAACCCAGCAAACTAGCACCACAATGTGCCTCTACTTTCATATGGATGAAAAGGCCACATACCATATGGTCCTCTACTTTCATATGGACAAAAATCAGCTCAACTTATGTGAGCTTCCATTCCAGATCTAATAGGTCACCCAACAAAAAATCATCAATAGTTTTAGCTGAAAAAAAATCATGGATTGTTGTTAACAGAAAATTAGTGAAAGAAAATGTTGCTGATCATGGAGCAGTTGTACACTACACATGCTTAAACTCTGAGCAAGTGTACTGTTATGGTCAAAACTGAATGTTGATTGCTTGCATCATCTACTCTGAATGATATTAATTAGTCAAAGAAGAAAGCAAATAGATTTTTTCTCTCACAACTCAGATTGCTCACTGTCTTGTTCTGCTACATATTAATATTCAAAATTAGTTGTTGCAAACAGAAATAATTCATGAGATCCTTTTTGTTCTTCTCTAATCCTTCAATTTCAGGTATGTTCCCTATATCATACATTAATTCAAGATTACTTAAAAAGTCGTCGTGCAGTCAGAGAATCTGGGTAGAGAGAGAAAAAAGGGTATAAAGTATGGACTGTGACTATTGTCAAGTGTGGTACTACCGAACACATACATATCAAGATTCAAGAGCACATGCATACTGTTATAATAAACTTGTCTAATAACTAGAAAATCACAGTAACTAGAAAATAACAGGGCATCTTCAGAGCTGCATGTTTTTGTATCAAAACAAAATCACAGTAACTAGAAAATAACAGGGCATCTTCCAACCTAGATTATTATTAACGAAAGGTGATTTTTTTAGAAGTTCTACATATCGACACAGCCAATCACCGGTTCCCCAGTGACAACTCCCAGGAAACTTGTCACTAAATGGCGAGTAAAATGATCTAGTTTTGAAAACTCTGCTGCTTTGACACTCCATCAGAAACAGAACATCTCAAACTCGATTTAGTTGACTAACTAAAACATCTGTATCATTACCAGCATCGGTCTGAGGGTGAGACCAACCTAATGCATAGCAAGTTAATTCAAGAAACTGCAGTTGGACAAAACAGGAAATTTAGAAGCATTCTACAGAGAGCACAAGGAAGCATTTGGACAAAACAGCAAGTTAATTCATTTGATATGCTATACTATGCTTGATTTTCTGTAGAATTCATTTGATGAGATGAAGGTTGGGAGATGTACAGACTACTGTAGGTATTGCACAGATGGGAAACTATTATTTGGCCATATTTGGTAAATTTATACTGCATTTTGTTGAGGCAAGATTCTTTTGCTAGCTTTAATACAATTTATACTCATTCTAAAATTCAGAAAGCCAGCCATATCCTAGTGATTCTGTATACCAAACCACTGCTGAAATGTCTACTTCCAAAGGAACATGGCTGATATTTTGGAGCTTAGTATGCTACTACACATTGCGTAGCTGCACATTCAGAACAAAAAAGGGCACACAAATTGCAACGACATCTCACCTGTTAAGTGAAGTACAGGAGGTAGTGAAGTCCACTGAAAGGATGTTGAGGAGGATCTACGGCCTGCTGCTTCGGGGGTGTGTGGAGGAGGTAAACCCGCGGCTTGGTGCTCGGTGAAGCTTGCGGGGAGGCTTGCTTGATGGAGAAGGTACAGCTGCAGGAGCTCAATAAGGAGGCGGCGCCACTTGAGGACTTCCTTGGAGCTCGATTGAGCTTTTGCGGAGGGCCTGCTCAGGGAGGAGGTCTGTAGAGGAGGATGTTGGCGAGGGACGACGACGGAGGAGGATGGTCAGTGGCGGAGTGCTTGGGGGCGACGGCGCTGCAGTGGGGTGTGGTTGGGCCGGCGGAGGAGTTGCGATGGTGGGGGTCGACGGCGTCGGTGCTCTGGGAGGAGGCCGTAGCAGTGGGATGGAGGCTACGGCGGCAGCGGCAGCGGTTGGGGGCTACAGCGTTTGCGGTGGTTGGGGGCTACGGTGGCGACGAGGTAGAGGCGGCGCAGGGCAGGGGCCGACGCGGGAAGGCTGTCGGCGACGGCGAGGTCGCGGAGGCGTCGGCGATGGCGGAGCTGCAGTCGTGGGGGGCGCGGGGGCGGCGGCGCACGTAGGGGCGGCGGCATCGTGGGTCGGGCAGCGCGCCGGGGGAAGTGGATCTAGCGAGAGGGAGGGACGAAGGGGTCGGGCGAGTTAGAGCTGGGGGGAAGATTTCTAATGGCGCACCTAGAATGTTTTTTTTACATAGCAATGGCGCACCCCCCAGCGGTGCGCCATTAGAATGTTTTCTAGATAGCAATGGCGCACCCCCGAGAGGTGCGCCATTAGAATGTTTTTTTAGATATCAATGGCGCACTACCGGAGCGGTGCGCCTATAGAATGTTCTTTATTATTAATATTTTTTGTTGCTATTTTTTAATATTTTTTTATAAAAATAGTAATATTTTTTTTATAAAAACAGTAATAATTTTTTTATGAATATGAAAAAATATCATCAAATTTGTTATTTGAAAATATCATCAAATGGAGGTGCTCGGCGGCGGTGGAGCGGGGGAGGGTGCGGGGGGTGCTCGGCGGCAGTGGGTCGTCGGCGGCGGTGGAGCGGGGGAGGGTGCGGGGGGTGCTCGGCGGCGGTGGAGCGGGCCGGGGAGGGTGCGGTGGGTCGTCGGCGGCGGTGGAGCTAGCGGGGGAGGGTGCGGGGGGGATCGAGATCGAGATGGAGGGGGATAGCGATCAAGATGGAGGGGGATAGAGATCAAATTTGAAAAAATATTCATGAATTCAAAAAGTGCCCATGAAATTTAAAAATATTCATGAGTTCAAAAAGTGCCCATGTAATACAATCGAGAAATGAAGACTACGATTTAAATACAATCGATCTTAGCTAGCTATCTGTTCACAATCTTCTTTCCCTTCTTTTTCGCAAACGGAGTTCTTATGTGGAACGGACGTCCTTTAGGTAGGGTGGTTCTGCTTCTTCTTGTGGTGTATGCTGCTACTTCATCGTCGTCGTCATGTTCCATCTTCGGGTCGCCGTACTTGTCGAAGTCTTGCTCATTGGCGACTCCATCCATTCCAATGATCTTCCTTTTGCCTCTCCTCACGACAACACGACTGGGCTTTGACGGGTCGGTAATGAAGAAGCATTGGTCCACTTGGGAAGCCAGTACCCATGGCTCATTTTTCGCGGTGACGTTTGCGCCCGCGGTCTTGGATTTGGCTTCGGGTATAACCATGGTGGTGAAATACCGGTCTTCTTTTAGGACGCTCTTGGCCCATCTGACACTGAACATCGGGACCTTCTCTCCAGCGTAGCTCAGCTCCCAGATCTCCTCGATCCTTCCGTAGTATCTGTCCTTGTTGTTACCGGTGTAGGATTCCATCGTTACCCCGGAGTTCTGATAACCATCGCTCTTCATTTCCTTGTCCTCGGTGTAGAATGTGTAGCCATTGATATCGTATGCCTCATAGGTCATCAGGTTGTGCTCGGCGCCCTGTGATAAGGCGAATATGAGTTGTTCTTCCGTGGAAGAATCATCATGTAAAGGATACGACAGAAGCTTCTGCTTGAACCAACGTGTGAAACATGAGTTGTGCTCTTTGATTATATCTCCGTCCGTCCTTTGTTGGCCTCGGTCATTGTACGTCTTCTCAATAAAGGTTTTGTGCTCTACCACCCAAGGATCGACCACGTCTATGTGTTGTAGCGCGACTAGGTTTGCTCTTTCAAAGTCGGCGAGTCGACCCTCGAAGTCGACATGCATTTCGCAGCGCCCTTCACGGTGACCCCATCCAGCGAGCCTGTCGAGGTGCCTGTTGACGGGCAGACCAACGGGGTTCTCGATGCCTAGATAATTCGTGCAGTAGGAGATGCACTCTTCGGTCAGAAAGCCCCTGGCTATGCTTCCCTCTGGACGTGACATGTTGCGAACGTATCCTTTGATGACACCATTCATCCTTTCGAACGGCATCATGTTGTGCAGGAACGTCGGCCCGAGTTGGATGATATACTCCACGATATGGACCAGCAGATGCATCATAACATTGAAGAATGCGGGCAGGAAGTACATCTCAAGCTCGTATAGTATCACCACGATCTCTTCCTGTAGCCTTCTGAGTTGCCTCACGCCAACCGACTTCCGAGAGATGACGTCGAAAAAGTTGCATAGGCCAAATAGCGTTTCATGGACGTGCGCGTCCATGATCCCACGGATTGAAACTAGAAGTATCTGCGTCATCAGCACGTGACAATCGTGAGACTTCATCCCACTGAACTTCTGCTTCGCTGGGTCTAGGTATCTGCTTATCTTCCCCGCGTAACCGTAAGGAAGTTTTACTCCTATGAGGCAGGTGAAAAACTGCTCAATCTCCTCCTGACTTAGAGTGAAGCACGCGGGAGGGTAGTCATTTCCGGTCTTCTTGGCCTTTTTGCCTTTGCGACGACTTTCTGTGTCCTGCTTCGCCTCATCATCATCATCATTAGCGTGAAGCTCCTCCTTGATGCCCATTGATTTCAAGTCTGCCCTTGCTTTCGGCCCATCTTTGGTCCTCTCTGGCATGTTGAGCAGGGTACCAAGCAGACTCTCGCACACGTTCTTCGTGATATGCATGACATCAAGGCTGTGAGGCACACGGTGGATCTTCCAATATGGCAAGTCCCAGAAAACAGACCTCGTTTTCCATACCTTCAGCAGCGGCTCTAGCGCCTTTCGCTTCTTTCCCGGCTCTGGCGCCTTTTGCTTCTTTCCCAGCAGTGGGCAATCTTTCCAATTTTTCAACAGCTCGTCTATTTCCTCGCCGCTCCTCGTACGCGGGCGTCTTTGGGGTTCGGTTTCACCATCGAACAGATCCTTGCATTTTCTCCATGGGTCATCGTCGCGAAGCCACCTTCGATGTCCCATGAACACGGTTTTTGAAGACCCGGGATCTCTATCTAGCTGGCGATACGTTGTGTCATCCATGCACCTGACACATCCAGAAAATCCGTGGACCACCTGCCCCGCGAGATATCCGTAACCGAGATAGTCATGCACCGTCGTGAGCAGTGCGGCTCTCATAGGGAAATATTCTTTCTCTGCGGCGTCCCACGTATTGGCTGGCGTTTTCCACAGCGTGTCTAGCTCCTCTTTCAGCAGCCCCAGATACAAATTGATGTCGTTCCCTGGTTGTTTCGGCCCTTCAATTAGCATACTCATGTGAATGTACTTCCTCTTCATGCACAACCAGGGGGGAAGGTTGTACATCCACACAAACACAGGCCAGTTGCTATGTGTGCTTCTCTGGCTGCCAAACGGATTGACTCCATCGGTGCTCGCGCCCAGCACGATGTTCCTTGGATCGTTCCCAAATTCTGGGTCTTCGAAGTTCAACGCTTGTCACTGGCTCGCATCCTTAGGGTGACTCAGCATCTTGTCTTTTTTATTTATCTCCGGATCATTTCCATCATCTTCCCGCTTCTTCTCCTCCCTATCCGCGTGCCAACGCAGGAGCTTTGCTACCTTAGGGTCCGCGAAATACCGCTGCAGACGAGGAGTGATCGGAAAGTACCACACCACTTTCGAGGAGCTTTCTTCCTCTTCTTGTATCGAGTGATGCCGCACACTGGACATATGGTAGACTCCGCGTGCTCGTCCCGATAAATGATGCAATTGTTCATGCACACATGGTATTTCACGTGCGGTAAGTCCATAGGACACACGATTTTATTGTCCTCCTCGAAACTGGTCGGGCACTTGTTCCCCTTGGGAAGACGTTCGTGCCAGAATGACATGTTATCGTCGAAGCATGCGTCGGTCATTTTGTGTTTTACCTTCATCTCCAGAGCCATGAGCGTTACTTTCAGGCGGGTATCCTCGGGCCTGCATCCTTCATATAATGGAGTAACCGTGTCTATCTCTAGTTGATCCAGCTTGGCTTTCTCTCGGACGGGAGCTCTTGCGTTATCCGTCTACTTGAGAAGCAGCTCTTGAATATGAGGGTCCTGCACCCAGCCTCCATCGCCGTCTGCTCCGGCATCTTCATCTTCATGATCATGCCCTTCGTCTTGATCCTCCTCATCATCATGTCCGGCATCTTCTACATGATGACTGCGTACAGCATCACCGTCATAATCATGTCCTGGAGATTCTTCGTCTTCTCGCCCGCCCTCGCCGCGGTGGTTGTCTTGCTAGCCTTCCTCATTTCTTGCCCAGCCCCCATGGACGACTTCATAGTCATCTTCATCACCTTGCCACCGATAGCCATCCATGAAACCACGCAAGAGCAGGTGGTCCCGCACCTGCCCGGAATCCGGGTCCGCAATAAGGCTCTTCAGCTTGTATCTTCGATACGGACATCTTATCTCCGTCTCGTTCTTTTGAAGCATCTCGGCCTTCGCGGAGCTCAAAAATCTATTCACGATGCCTTCGGTCATCGTGCGGACCATGGTCGCCTGCGGGGTAGAGCAAAACGATATTTTAGAACCAAGAAAAAATTTGGCATGACTTTCCCTAAAAATAGGACCAAAAAGAATGCATAGTGCCAAAATTCTCGCCGAAATAGAAATGAATCAACATTCCGGCAAAATATTGGCAACTATCGCATTTCAAATACCGGTACCTGCAAACACAAACATATATGCAACACCACAAACATATGCAACACCACAAACATACATAGATCTAGCAAGGCCATAAAAAGTGCATGTGCACGTTGTTGGAGCGAGCTAGGGAGAAAAAAAGTAGATCTACAACATAAAGATAGCTTTCCCCTTACTTACCTATCAAAAAAAGGTAATTTAACCACTTAATTTTGATGAATCTATGGTGCAAATGAGGTGAGGAGGAGGAGGCATCCGACACAAGCTTGGAGGAGGAGGTGGAGAGAATGAAGTGGGGAAAGTGAGTTTGTAGGTGTGGCTGTCCAAAATATCTAGCTGGTCCCAGGTTACTAATGGCGCACCACAGATAGATGTGCCATTAGTAACCCTTGTTACTAATGGCGCACCAGCTTGTGGTGCGCCATTAGTAGTTTTGCAAAAAAACAAAACAAAAAAAATTATAGTGGCGCACTGGGCTGGTGGTGCGCCATTACTAGTTAAACTAGTAATGGCGCACTCTTTCGTGGTGCGCCATTATTTTTGGAAAAATAAAAAAAAGTTTGTTACTAATGGCGCACCGTGTGTCTGGTGCGCCATTAGTGTCTACCACACTAATGGCGCACCGACTCATGGTGCGCCATTACTATATAGTAGTGGCGCACCACATGTCTGGTGCGCCATTAGTGGCCATATCATCTATAGCCCTTTTCCTAGTAGTGACTCTTGCATAAGGTAGAAGATAATAATAATAGATAGGCCCTTCGCAGAGGAAAGCAGAGGTTGCCATGCGCTTTTATTGTTGGATGCACAAAATCTCAATGCGAAAGAACGTCACTTTATATTGCCCCTTGTGATATGAACCTTTATTATGCAGTCCGTCGCTTTTATTACTTCCACATCACAAGATCGTATAAAGCTTATTTCTCCCACACCAATCAATCATACATATTTAGAGCATTTTTTATTGCTTTGCACCGATGATAACTTACTTGAAGGATCTTACTCAATCCATAGGTAGGTATGGTAGACTCTCATGGCAAAACTGGTTTAAGGGTATTTGGAAGCACAAGTAGTATCTCTACTTGGTGCTGAGAATTTGGCTAGCATGAGGGGGAAAGGCAAGCTCAACATGTTAGAGGATCCATGACAACATACTTTATCTCAGATATAAGAAAACATAACTCATTACGTTGTCTTCCTTGTCCAACATCAACTCTTTAGCATGTCATATTTTAATGAGTGCTCCCAATCATAAAAGATGTCAATGATAATATATCTATATGTGAAACCTCTCTTTCCTTATTACTTCCTATTAATTGCAACAATGACCAAAGCTACGTCTGCCAACTCCCAACAACTTTTAATCATCATACTCTTTCTATGTGAAGTCATTACTCTCAATAAGATCAATATGAGCTCTTTGTTTCTTTTTATTCTTTTCTTCTTTTCTTTTATTCACCCAAGATCATGGCAAAATAATCAAGCCCTCAACTCAACACTAATCTTTATTATATATAGCTCACGGACTCGATTACATAGAGAGATCATAAAGCAAAACTCAAAACTAGATCATGCCATAAACTTTATTCTACTAGATCAAGATACTACTAATAGGATCGAACTAAGAAAAACGGTAAAGATAGGAGTGTGATGATGATACGATATCGGGGAACCTCCCCCAAGCTTGGAAGTTGCCAAGGGGAGTGCCCATACCCATGTGATTATGTCTCCTTCTTTGTTGGTGAAGAAGGTGTTGATGGATAGTCGCACATAGAGCGTAAGAGGTCCTCCAACTTGCGGATAATGCCCTTGAGTGCAACGATATGCTCCTTCAACAAAATATTTTCACTTGTGAGATACTTGTTTTGAATACGAGCTAACTCAATCATCTTGAAAGCTTCGATCTCAGTTGGGGTAAGAAAATTGTGATCAAGTTGAAGGATGTTTTCCGCTGCCGGAGCTTGGTTCTCCGTGGCCTTCTTGATCCCTTCATCCTTGTTGATTTCCATGGGTTCTTCCCTCTTCAGCTCTATCTTCATTAGCCAAGCATCTTTGTCACTGTTGTTGGAGGAAGGGGACGACATGATGCCTGGCCTTGACAACCCTGACAGAGAACAGCTCGAAACAAGAACAGAGGATATTTGCGTGATACGGCAGTCAAAACCTTCGAGAGAATATATAATGAATTTTTACCGACCAAAATACGTATTGTGCAAGAAAACGTAGTCCGGAAGGCACACGAGGTGCTCACGAGGTAGGGGCGCACCCACCACCCTCGTGGGGCCCTCGTGTCCTTCCCGGACTGCCACTTATTTTTCTATTTTTCTAAATATTCCAAAACGGAGAAATATTGCCTTAAAAATTGTTTTGGAGTCGGTTTACTTACCGTACCACATACCTATTCCTTTTCGGAGTCTGAAACGGTCTGGAAAGAGTACCTTATGTATTCCTCCAGGGTTACGGTTTCAATAATATTGGTTTCAACATTTATGGGATTACCTGAGATATAATGTTTAATTCTTTGACCGTTTACCACCTTCGGATTTGTGCCTTCGAAGTTGTTGATTTTTATGGCACCGGAACGATAGACCTCATCGATAACGTAGGGGCCTTCCCATTTAGAGAGAAGTTTTCTTGCAAAAAATCTTAAACGAGAGTTGTACAGCAATACATAATCACCTACGTTAAACTCACGCTTTTGTATTCTTTTATCATGCCATCTTTTAACTTTTTCTTTAAATAACTTGGCATTTTCATAAGCTTGGGTTCTCCATTCATCAAGTGAGCTAATATCAAATAACCTCTTTTCACCGGCAAGTTTGAAATCATAGTTGAGCTCTTTGATAGCCCAATATGCCTTATGTTCTAGTTCGAGAGGTAAGTGACATGCTTTCCCATATACCATTTTATACGGAGACATACCCATAGGATTTTTATATGCAGTTCTTATGCCCATAATGCATCATCAAGTTTCTTAGACCAATTCTTTCTAGACCTATTGACAGTCTTTTGCAAAATTAATTTGAGCTCTCTGTTGCTCAATTCTACTTGACCACTAGACTGTGGGTGATAAGGAGATACAATTCTATGATTGACGTCATATTTAGCAAGCATTTTACGGAAAGCACCATGAATAAAGTGTGAACCACCATCAGTCATTAAATATCTAGGGACTCCAAACCTCGGAAAAATAACTTCCTTAAGCATTTTAATAGAAGTGTTATGATCAGCACTACTGGTTGGAATAGCTTCTACCCACTTAGTAACGTAATCAACAGCAACTAAAATATGTGTATATCCATTAGAGGCAGGAAAAGGTCCCATATAATCAAAGCCCCAAACCTCAAAAAAAATAACTTCCTTAAGCATTTTAATAGAAGTGTTATGATCAGCACTACTAGTTGGAATAGCTTCTACCCACTTAGTAACGTAATCAACAGCAACTAAAATATGTTTATATCCATTAGAGGCAAGAAAAGGTCCCATATAATCAAAGTCCCAAACATCAAATGGTTCAATAACGAGTGAATAATTCATAGGCATTTCTTGACGTCTACTAATATTACCAATTCTTTGACATTCATCACACAACAAGACAAACTTACGGGCATCCTTGAAGAGAGTAGGCCAATAAAAACCGGATTGCAATACCTTATGTGCAGTTCTGTCTCCAGCGTGGTGTCCTCCATAAGCTTCGGAGTGACACTTGCGTATAGGATTGTGTTCCTGTTCATGCTCAGGTACACAACGTCTAATAACACCATCTACTCCTTCTTTATAAAGATGTGGGTCCATCCCAAAAGTAATGTCTCAAATCATAGAAAAACTTTTTCTTTTGTTGGTATGTGAAACTAGGTGGTATGAATTTAGCAACTATGTAATTAGCATAATCAGCATACCATGGAGTACTATGAGAGGTACTTATAACATTCAATTGTTCATCAGGGAAGCTATCATTAATAGGTAGTGGGTCATCAAGAACATTTTCTAACCTAGACAAGTTGTCTGCAACGGGGTTCTCAGCTCCCTTTCTATCAACAATATGCAAATCAAATTCTTGTAGCAAAGAGAACCCATCTAATAAGTGGTTTAAGCATCTTTCTTTTCCATAAGATATTTAATAGCAGCATGATCCTTGTGAATAGTTACTTTAGAATCAACAATATAAGGTCTGAACTTATCACAAGCAAATACAACTGCTAAAAGCTCTTTTTCAGTAGTAGCATAATTTCTTTGAGCATTGTCTAGAGTCTTACTAGCATAAATGGATAATTAATTTCTTATCACTCTTTGCCCTTAGAACAGCACTACATCAATCACTAGCATCACACATAATTTCAAAGGGTAATTCCAATCAGGTGGCTGAACCAGGTGCAGAGACTATGCTTTCTTAAGTATTTCAAATGCTCTACAAATCATCATCAAAAGACAATGTACATCTTTTTGTAATAATTAGTCAGAGGCCGAGAAAATTTTGAGAAGTCCTTAATGAACCTCCTATAAAATCCGGCATGACCAAGGAACTTCTTATACCTTTGATTGTCCTTGGACATGCATCTTTTCAATAGCATCAACCTGGCTTTATCACTTCAATACCTCTTTCGGAAACTTTATGCCCCAGGACAATACCTTCATTAACCATAAAGTGGCACTTTTCCCAATTCAAGACAAGATTAGTTTCTTCACATCTCTGCAAAACTCGATCAAGATTGCTCAAGCAATCATCAAAAGAAGATCCATAGACGGAAAAGTCGTCCATGAAAACCTCACAAATCTTTTCACAAAAGTCAGAGAATATAGCCATCATGCATCTTTGAAAGGTAGCAGGTGCATTACATAAACCAAAAGCATGCGTCTATAAGCAAAAGTACCAAAAGGGCATGTAAAAGTAGTCTTTGATTGATCTTTAGCCGACACAGGTATTTGAGAGAAACCAGAATAACCATCTAGAAAGCAGTAATGTGTATGTTTGCATAATCTTTCTAGCATTTGATCAATAAAAGGTAAGGGGTAATGATCTTTCTTAGTAGCCTTATTTAATTTGCGGAAATCAATTACCATCCTATAACCTGTGATAATTCTTTGTGGAATCAATTCATCTTTATCGTTAGGAACAACAGTAATACCTCCCTTCTTAGGGACACAATGGACAGGACTTACCCATTGACTATCAGCAACGGGATAAATTATACCTGCCTCCAGAAGCTTGAGTATTTCTTTTCTTACCACTTCTTTCATTTTAGGATTCAGACGTCGTTGAGGATCACGAACTGGTTTGGCATCTGCTTCCAAATTTATTTTATGTTGACATAGAGTGGGACTAATGCCCTTAAGATCATCAAGAGTATATCCAATAGCAGCACGGTGCTTCTTCAGAGTTTTCAATAATCTTTCTTCTTCATGCTCTGAAAATTAGCCTATATAACGATATATCTTCTTTTCATCAAGATAAGCATATTTAAGATTATCAGGCAATGGTTTAAGCTCAAACACGGGATCACCCTTGGGTGGAGGAGGATCCCCTAACATTTCAACAGGCAAATTGTGTTTCAGAATAGGTTCCTGCTTAAAGAATACTTCATCTATTTCCCTTCTTTAATTCATGAACATATCATTTTCATGGTCTAGCAGATAATGTTCTAAAGGATCACTAGGAGGTACGGCAATAGAAGCAAGACCAATAATTTCATCCTTACTAGGAAATTCTTCTTCACGATGTTGTTTACTAAATTTAGAGAAATTAAACTCATGAATCATATCATCCAAGCCAATAGTAACAACATTCTTTTCGCAATCTATCTTAGCATTAACAGTGTTCAAGAAGGGTCTACCAAATATAATGGGACAAAAGCTATCTTGTTGGGAAGCAAGAACAAGAAAATCAGCGAGATATTTAGTTTTCCCACACAAGACTTAAACATCTCTAACAATCCCAATTGGTGAAATAGTATCTCTATTGGCAAGTTTAATTGTGACATCAATTTCTTCTAACTCAATAGGTGCAATATCATGCATAATTTCTTTGTATAAATCAATGGGTATTGCACTAGTACAAGCACCCATATCACACAAGCCATGATAACAATGATCTCCTATTTTAACAGAAATAACAGGCACGCCTACCACAGGTCTATGTTTATCTTTAGCACAAGGTTTAGCAATCCTAGCAGTTTCACCGCATAACTGAATAACATGCCCATCAATATTATCAGACAAGAGATCTTTAACAATAGCAACATTAGGTTCTACTTTAACTTGCTCAGGAGGTGTATAAGTTCTAATATTGCTTTTACGAACCACAGTTGAAGCTTTAGCATGATCCTTTATTCTAACAGGGAAAGGTGGTTTCTCAACATAAGAAGTAGGAACAATAGGATCATTATAAGTGACAGTCTTTTCTTCAACTTTAATAGGTGCAATTACTTTTACTTCTATGGGAGGATGATATTTAAACCACTTCTCCTTGGGGAGATCAACATAAGTAGCAAAAGATTCACAGAAAGAAGCTACTATCTCAGAGTCAAGTCCATATTTAGTGCTAAACTTACGGAAAATATCGGTATCCATAAAATATTTAACACAATTAAACTTAGGTGTCATACCTGCCTCCTTACCTTCGTCGAGGTCCCATTCTTCAGAGTTGTGTTTAATTCTATCCAATAAATCCCATTTAAATTCAATAGTCTTCATCATAAAAGAGCCAGCAGAAGAAGTTTTGAGCATGGTGCGATTGTTTTCAGAAAGCCGAGCATAAATTTTTTGAATAATTGTTTCCCTTGGGAGCTCATGATTGGGGCATGAATATAACATTGATTTAAGCCTCCCCCAAGCTTGAGCGATGCTTTCTCCTTCGCGAGGCCAGAATATATATATATATAATTGTGATCACGATGAACAAGATGCATAGGGTAATACTTTTGATGAAATTCCAATTTTGATCTTTATAGTTCCATGATCTCGTATCATCACATAGCCTATACCATGTCAATGTGTCTCCCTTCAAAGATAAAGGGAAGACCTTCTTCTTAGCAACATCATCGGGTATACCTGCAAGCTTAAATAATCCACAAACTTCATCCACATATATTAAGTGCTCATCAAGGTGCTTTGTTCCATCTCCTGTAAAAGGGTTAGCTAGCAGTTTTTCCATTATACTCGAAGGAAATTCAAAAGGAGTTTCATTTTCAATAGGTTCAGTAGGTTGAGGAGCAACTCTTTGCTCTACTGGACGGGGTGAAGATGCCCCGAACAAGCCCCTCGGAGAATTACTTTCCATAGTAACAAGTGACAGTAAATTTCAGCACACTATATAAATTTTTCCTTACCAAATTCCACCTACCAAAAGCGCTACACTCCCCGGCAACGGCGGCAGAAAAGAGTCTTGATGACCCACAAGTATAGGGGATCTATCGTAGTCCTTTCGATAAGTAAGAATGTCGAACCCAACGAGGAGCAGAAGGAAATGATAAGCGGTTTTCAACAAGGTATTCTCTGCAAGTACTGAAATAAGTGGTAACAGATAGTTTTGTGATATGATAAATTGTAATGAGCAACAAGTAACAAAAGTAAATAAAGTGCAGCAAGGTGGCCCAATCCTTTTGTAGCAAAGGACAAGCCGGAACAAACTCTTATAATAGGAAAAGCGCTCCCGAGGACACATGGGAATATCGTCAAGCTAGTTTTCATCACGTTCATATGATTCGCGTTCGATACTTTGATATTTGATATGTGGGTGGACCGGTGCTTGGTGTTGTTCTTACTTGAACAAGCATCCACTTATGTTTAACACTATTGCAAGCATCCGCAACTACAACAAAGTATTAGGTAAACTACCATAGCATGAAACATATGGATCCAAATCAGCCCCTTACGAAGCAACGCATAAACTAGGTTTAAGCTTCTGTCACTCTAGCACCCATCTACTATTACTTCAATGCCTTCCTCTAGGCCCAAATATGGTGAAGTGTTATGTAGTCGACGTTCACATAACAACCACTAGAGGCTACAACATACATCTTATCAAATCGAATACCAAATTCACCATGACTACTAATGCAAGACTTCTCCCTTGTCCTCAAGAACGAACGTAATTACTCACAAATCATATTCATGTTCATAATCAGAGGGGTAATAATATGCATATAGGATCTGAACATATGATCTTCCACCAAATAAACCAACTAGCATCAACTACAAGGAGTAATCAAAACTACTAGCAACCTACTAGCACCAATCCCGAACATTGAGATAAGAGTTGGATACAAGAGATGAACTAGGGTTTGGAGATGAGATGGTGCTGATGAAAATGTTGATGGAGATTGGCCTCTCCCGATGAGAGGAGCGTTGGTGATGACGACGGTGATGATTTCCCCCTCCCGGAGGGAAGTATCCCCGGCAGAACAGCTCTGCCGGAGCCCTAGATTGGTTCCGCCAAGGTTCCGCCTCGTGGCGGCGGAGTCTCGTCCCGAAAGGTTGCTTCTGGTTTTTTCTTGATGAAAGACTTCATATAGGAGAAGATGGGCGTCGGAGAGCCACCAGGGGGCCCACGAGGTAGGGGGCGCGCCCTAGGGGGGGCGCGCCCCCACCCTCGTGAGCAGGGTGTGGGCCCCCTGGCCTTCATCTTTGGCGAGGATTTTTCTTTATTTATTTTAAGATATTCCGTGGAGTTTCAGGACTTTTGGAGTTGCGTAGAATAGGTCTCTAATATTTGCTCCTTTTCTAGGCTAGAATTCCAGCTGCCGGCATTCTCCCTCCTTATGTAAACCTTGTAAAATAAGAGAGAATGGCCATAAGTTTGTGACATAATGTGAAATAACACCCCATAATGCAATAAATATAGATATAAAAGCATGACGCAAAATGGACGTATCAAGACGTCATATTTAGCAAGCATTTTACGGAAAGCACCATGAATAAAGTGTGAACCACCATCAGTCATTAAATATCTAGGGACTCCAAACCTCGGAAAAATAACTTCCTTAAGCATTTTAATAGAAGTGTTATGATCAGCACTACTGGTTGGAATAGCTTCTACCCACTTAGTAACGTAATCAACAGCAACTAAAATATGTGTATATCCATTAGAGGCAGGAAAAGGTCCCATATAATCAAAGCCCCAAACCTCAAAAAAAATAACTTCCTTAAGCATTTTAATAGAAGTGTTATGATCAGCACTACTAGTTGGAATAGCTTCTACCCACTTAGTAACGTAATCAACAGCAACTAAAATATGTTTATATCCATTAGAGGCAAGAAAAGGTCCCATATAATCAAAGTCCCAAACATCAAATGGTTCAATAACGAGTGAATAATTCATAGGCATTTCTTGACGTCTACTAATATTACCAATTCTTTGACATTCATCACACAACAAGACAAACTTACGGGCATCCTTGAAGAGAGTAGGCCAATAAAAACCGGATTGCAATACCTTATGTGCAGTTCTGTCTCCAGCGTGGTGTCCTCCATTAGCTTCGGAGTGGCATGCACTTGCATAGGATTTGTTCCTGTTCATGCTCAGGTACACAACGTCTAATAACACCATCTACTCCTTCTTTATAAAGATGTGGGCCATCCCAAAAGTAATGTCTCAAATCATAGAAAAACTTTTTCTTTTGTTGGTATGTGAAACTAGGTGGTATGAATTTAGCAACTATGTAATTAGCATAATCAGCATACCATGGAGTACTATGAGAGGTACTTATAACATTCAATTGTTCATCAGGGAAGCTATCATTAATAGGTAGTGGGTCATCAAGAACATTTTCTAACCTAGACAAGTTGTCTCCAATGGGGTTCTCAGCTCCCTTTCTATCAACAATATGCAAATCAAATTCTTGCAGCAAGAGAACCCATCTGATAAGTCTAGGTTTAGCATCCTTCTTTTCCATAAGATATTTAATAGACATGATCAGTGTGAATAGTTACTTTAGAATCAACAATATAAGGTCTGAACTTATCACAAGCAAATACAACTGCTAAAAGTTCTTTTTCAGTAGTAGCATAATTTCTTTGAGCATTGTCTAGAGTCTTACTAGCATAATGGATAACATTTAATTTCTTATCAACTCTTTACCCTAGAACAGCACCTACAGCATAATCACTAGCATCACACATAATTTCAAAGGGTAAATTCCAATCAGGTGGCTGAACAACAGGTGCAGAGACTAATGCTTTCTTAAGTATTTCAAATGCTTCTACACAATCATCATCAAAGACAAATGGTACATCTTTTTGCAATAAATTAGTCAGAGGCCGAGAAATTTTTGAGAAGTCCTTAATGAACCTCCTATAAAATACGGCGTGACCAAGGAAACTTCTTATACCTTTGATGTCCTTGGGACATGGCATCTTTTCAATAGCATCAACCTTGGCTTTATCAACTTCAATACCTCTTTAAGAAACTTTGTGCCCCAAGACAATACCTTCATTAACCATAAAGTGGCACTTTTCCCAATTCAAGACAAGATTAGTTTCTTCACATCTCTGCAAAACTCGATCAAGATTGCTCAAGCAATCATCAAAAGAGGAACCATAGACGGAAAACTCGTCCATGAAAACCTCACAAATCTTTTCACAAAAGTTAGAGAATATAGCCATCATGCATCTTTGAAAGGTAGCAGGTGCATTACATAAGCCAAAAGGCATGCGTCTATAAGCAAAAGTACCAAAAGGGCATGTAAAAGTAGTCTTTGATTGATCTTTAGCCGAAACAGGTATTTGAGAGAAACCAGAATAACCATCTAGAAAGCAATAATGTGTATGTTTGCATAATCTTTCTAGCATTTGATCAATAAAAGGTAAGGGGTAATGATCTTTCTTAGTAGCCTTATTTAATTTGCGGAAATCAATTACCATCCTATAACCTGTGATAATTCTTTGTGGAATCAATTCATATTTATCGTTAGGAACAACAGTAATACCTCCCTTCTTAGGGACACAATGGACAGGACTTACCCATTGACTATCAGCAACGGGATAAATTATACCGGCCTCCAGAAGCTTAAGTATTTCTTTTCTTACCACTTCTTTCATTTTAGGATTCAAACGTCTTTGAGGATCACGAACTGGTTTGGCATCTGCTTCCAAATTTATTTTATGTTGACATGGAGTGGGACTAATGCCCTTAAGATCATCAAGAGTATATCCAATAGCGGCACAGTGCTTCTTCGGAGTTTTCAATAATCCTTCTTCTTCATGCTCTGAAAGGTTAGCACTAATAATAACAGGATATATCTTCTTTTCATCAAGATACGCATATTTAAAGATTATCAGGTAGTGGTTTAAGCTCAAACACGGGATCACCCTTGGGTGGAGGAGGATCCCCTAAGATTTCAACAGGCAAATTGTTTCATAATACGTTCCTGTTTAAAGAATACTTCATCTATTTCCCTTCTTTCATTCATGAACATATCATTTTCATGGTCTAGCAAATAGTGTTCTAAAGGATCACTAGGAGGTACGGCAATAGAAGCAAGACCAATAATTTCATCCTTACTAGGCAATTCTTCCTCACGATGTTGTTTACTAAATTTAGAGAAATTAAACTCATGAACCATATCATCGAAGCCAATAGTAACAACATTCTTTTCGCAATCTATCTTAGCATTAACAGTGTTCAAGAAGGGTCTACCAAATATAATGGGACAAAAGCTATCTTGTGGGGAGCCAAGAACAAGAAAATCAGCAGGATATTTAGTTTTCCCACACAGGACTTCAACATCTCTAACAATCCCAATTGGTGAAATAGTATCTCTATTGGCAAGCTTAATTGTAACATCAATATCTCTAACTCAGCAGGTGCAATTTCATGCTTGATTTCTTCAAATAAGGTAATAGGTATAACACTAGCACTAGCACCCATATCACATAAGCCATGATAACAATGATCTCCTATTTTAACAGAAATAACAGGCACGCCTACCACAGGTCTATGTTTATCTTTAGCACAAGGTTTAGCAATTCTAGCAGTTTCACCGTTGAACTGAATAACATGCCCATCAATATTATCAGACAATAGATCTTTAACAATAGCAATATTAGGTTCTACTTTAACTTGTTCAGGAGGTGTATAAGTTCTAATATTGCTTTTACGAACCACAGTTGAAGCTTTAGCATGATCCTTTATTCTAACAGGGAAAGGTGGTTTCTCAACATAAGAAGTAGGAACAATAGGATCATTACAAGTGACAATATTTTCTTCAACTTTAATAGGTGCAGCTACTTTTACTTCTATGGAAGGATGATATTTAAACCACTTCTCCTTAGGGAGATCAACATAAGTAGCAAAAGATTCATAGAAAGAAGCTACTATCTCAGAATCAAGTCCATATTTAGTGCTAAACTTACGGAAAATATCGGTATCCATAAAAGACTTAACACAATCAAACTTAGGTGTCATACCTGACTCCTTACCTTCGTCGAGATCCCAATCTTCGGAGTTGCGTTTAATTCTATCCAATAAATCCCATCTAAATTCAATAATCTTCATCATAAAGAGCCAGCACAAGAAGTATCGAGCATGGTTTGATTATTATGAGAAAGCCGAGCATAAAAACTTTGAATAATTATTTCTCTCGAGAGCTCATGATTGGGGCATGAATATAACATTGATTTAAGCCTCCCCCAAGCTTGAGCGATACTTTCTCCTTCACGAGGCCAGAAATTATATATATAATTGCGATCACGATGAACAAGATGCATAGGGTAATACTTTTGATGAAATTCCAATTTCAATCTTTTATAGTTCCATGATCTCATATCATCACATAGCCTATACCATGTCAATGCGTCTCCCTTCAAATATGAAGGGAAGACCTTCTTCTTAGCAACATCATCGGGTATACCTGCAAGCTTAAATAATCCACAAACTTCATCCACATATATTAAGTGCTCATCATGATGCTTTGTTCCATCTCCCGTAAAAGGATTAGCTAACAGTTTTTCCATCATACCCGAAGGAAATTCAAAAGGAGTTTCATCTTCAATAGGTTCAGTAGGTTGAGGAGCAACTCTTTGCTCTACTAGACGGGGTGAATATACCCCGAACAAGCCCCTCAAAGGATTACTTTCCATAGTAACAAGTGACAGTAAATTTCAGCACACTATATAAATTTTTCCTTACCAAGTTCCACCTACCAAAGGCGCTTCACTCCCCAGCAACGGCGCCAGAAAAGAGTCTTGATGACCCACAAGTATAGGGGATCTATCGTAGTCCTTTCGATAAGTAAGAGTGTCGAACCCAACGAGGAGCAGAAGGAAATGATAAGCGGTTTTCAGCAAGGTATTCTCTGCAAGTACTAAAATAAGTGGTAACACGATAGTTTTGTGGTAAGATAAATTGTAACAAGCAGCAAGTAACAAAAGTAAATAAAGTGCAGCAAGGTGGCCCAATCCTTTTTGTAGCAAAGGACAAGCCGAAACAAACTCTTATATAAGGAAACGCGCTCCCGAGGACACATGGGAATATCATCAAGCTAGTTTTCATCACGTTCATATGATTCGCGTTCGGTACTTTGATAATTTGATATGTGGGTGGACCGGTGCTTGGGTGCTGTTCTTACTTGAACAAGCCTCCCACTTATGATTAACCACTATTGCAAGCATCCGCAACTACAACAAAAGTATTAAGGTAAACCTAACCATAGCATGAAACATATGGATCCAAATCAGCCCCTTACGAAGCAACGCATAAACTAGGGTTTAAGCTTCTGTCACTCTAGCAACCCATCATCTACTTATTACTTCCCAATGCCTTCCTCTAGGCCCAAATAATGGTGAAGTGTTATGTAGTCGACGTTCACATAACACCACTAGAGGCTAGACAACATACATCTCATCAAAATATCGAACGAATACCAAATTCACATGACTACTAATAGCAAGACTTCTCCCTTGTCCTCAAGAACAAACGTAACTACTCACAGAGCATATTCATGTTCATAATCAGAGGGGTAATAATATGCATATAGGATCTGAACATATGATCTTCCACCAAATAAACCAACTAGCATCAACTACAAGGAGTAATCAACACTACTAGCAACCTACTAGCACCAATCCCGGACTTGGAGACAAGAATTGGATACAAGAGATGAACTAGGGTTTGGAGATGAGATGGTGTTGGTGAAGATGTTGATGGAGATTGCCCTCTCCCGATGAGAGGAGCGTTGGTGATGACGATGGCGATGATTTCCCCCTCCCGGAGGGAAGTATCCCCGGCAGAACAGCTCTGCCGGAGCCCTAGATTGGTTCCGCGAAGGTTCCACCTCGTGGCGGCGGAGGTTCGTCCCGAAAGGTTGCTTCTGGTTTTTTACTTGATGAAAGACTTCATATAGGAGAAGATGGGCGTCGGAGAGCCACCAGGGGGCCCACGAGGTAGGGGGCACGCCCTAGGGAGGGGGCGCGCCCCCCACCCTCGTGAGCAGGGTGTGGGCCCCCTGGCCTTCATCTTTGGCGAGGATTTTTCTTTATTTATTTTAAGATATTCCGTGGAGTTTCAGGACTTTTGGAGTTGCGCAGAATAGGTCTCTAATATTTGCTCCTTTTCTAGGCTAGAATTCCAGCTGCCGGCATTCTCCCTCCTTATGTAAACCTTGTAAAATAAGAGAGAATGGCCATAAGTATTGTGACATAATGTGAAATAACACCCCATAATGCAATAAATATAGATATAAAAGCATGACTGCAAAATGAATGTATCATATATCTCAATGCAAAGATTAGTCCATTAGGATTGTCATTTAATTACCAAAACCACACATCGGGACTATATGTACTTTCAGACGTCATATCGATGATGGATCCGTCCTGGGACGAGCCGGCGACATCCACCACGATGCGATTGCAACACCCGCACGGGTGCACCATACGGGGCGCCGGAGAATGTGACTCCGCCTCGTCGATGTCCACCGCCGTGAGGGCTGCCGCCACCTCCCGCGCCCGCTGCCTCGCATGGCGGGCACGCCATGCCATGTTTGCGTCGTATGATGCCCATGGTGCTCCTGTTGCTCCGTGCATCAACGAATGGGTTGCAAGTCCACCACCACGTTCGAACGCCAGCGGACCGCCTCCGATGAGGCAACAACGCACACCTAGCGTCAGATCCATGCGCCATTTGGGCGGACGCAATGGATTCCTGAAAAAAGGAGTCTACCGCGCTGCCTCGCACGGGCCTCCTCCCGGGAGCGGAGGAGCGCAAGACGGACGTCCATCTCCTCCTCAGGGTCACGTGGGTCTGGAGGTGAAGGACTCGGATCCACTGCCCGCCATGCCGGACAAGGTTGGCGATCGCTGAACGGGAGCTTGGGTGGCGGAGGGGAGTGGAGTGAAGTGGCTAGGGTTTGGTCCGACGAGCGGATGGGGAGGAATATATGTGGGGTCGGGTGGGCTATCATGGGTTGGGTCCGACGTGGCGGACGCGCCTGGGCGCCCCCATATCCGCCCCATATTTGGGCTGGATATGAGGGGTGCCGGTCAACCCGGGCGTTTGAGGCGCCCGTCTAGGTCGAAATTTCGTGATCGGTCAGTGACCGGGCGGCCCGCCCGGCCGTTTGAGACGGGTTTGGGATGCCCGGCTGTAGATGCTCTTAGTCTATCCTACAGAGGACGAAGGACATAGACCTTTTTATGATGGCGTCTACACGGTTGGAGTGTACGGTCAGTGAGGTTTTCTCCCTCCGTGGATGGCGGTGCAATCTTCGGATAGAATCTGCCCCGCCCTAGGTTGGATTGATTTATTATTGCTGTTAAACAATGTTTATTTTTGGGTCATTTAGACTTGTGAGAAATAATGTCGGTTGTCAAGTATATCTCAGGACATTGGCTTCTCCATTTGGTCTACGGACTTAGGTAACCCCATCAATACAAAAAGGGATAAAGACGGTGTTCTTTGCTGACTCGGAAAGTTCTTTGGAGTAGTTTTGAGTCAAAGGAACATCCGTACTATAAGAGGGGTTGTTTTGATTAGAGAGTTAGGGAACTCAAAACATTTGCACATTCACTTTGCCCATCTTTTTCCATGTTCCGTCAGAAGAAAGTTTTTATCAGAGAAGTCACCCACTCTAGAGGTCCAGGTGCCCGTAGGTACCAGAGAAGGGCCTCGGTAATGTCCGGGTGCCAGGGCCCTCAGCCTATCCTGTCCTCTAAGGCCTTGTACAATGCAAGGTGCTTAAGTGAGGTGCATAGAGAAATAAATCACGTTTTTTTAAGCATCGGTGCTTATTTGTACAGGGTAGACGCTTAATTATGTGTCTCTTATGTAGAAATAGGACATCGGCGCTTCAGAAAAACCCGTTTTATTTTTCTAAGCACCTCCCCAAGCATCTAGCATTGTACAAGGCCTAATCTGTCCAGGTGCCCGGGGCAAGAGGTTTTCTCTCTGGATAGTCCGGGTTATCGGAGTTGCGGTTGTGTAACAGTTACTTCTCCCGTGGGGGTATAAATACCCTCCTTCTTGTTCCTCCTAACCCTAAGTTTGCCCAAGCTTTTACCCACCATTTCCAAACCTGAAAAAGCTTGAGATCTCCTTCCCCAACCACCCCAACTCTCTCGTACTTTGGGGATAGGAGATTCACCCGATTTACACTTCCACCAAACCATTTTGCGTATTCCGACTTCTACATCTACTTCAATTTATTACTCCTGGGTGTTTGGGCATCCTAGAAGGAAGAGGTCACTGCAGAGCCACATTCCATTATGGTGAAACTTCGTGGTGGTGTTGGGAGTCTTCGATTAAGTTGTGAAGCTCCAACCTTATTTGTAAAGGTCCCGGATTGTCGCCTTCAAGTGCATCGCTAATGGATTCACGACACCTTGCATTGTGCGAGGGCATGAAGATAATAGGGTGAGTCCTTGGGACGCTTGGGTAGCATTGTGTCTTCACACCCCTCCAATGGATACATACCCTCCCCAATGGATGGAACTTCAGAAAGACATCCTCGTCTTCATCGACTCCACTTGCGGTTATTTTGGTCCTTTAATTTGTGCAAGTTATTATCTTGTGTTTACTCTTGCTACTTGCTAGCACTTGTTACTTGTTAAGTTTGTCATATAGGTTGTTCACCTAATTGCATATCTAGACAAATTTGTTGTTTTGTTGAGCCTAAAATTTGCAAAAGAAGTTAACATTTTGTTAGTCGTCTAATCACCCCACTTTAGTCGACCATACCGATCATTCAACTACATTCATGGAAAACTTTGTGACAAAGTAAACAACAGTTACGACACGCCTTACCATAGGGGAGTGGAAAGAAGCAAGACGTATGCGCAAGCAAAAGCGATGCATTCTAGTAGGATTCATGGATACGCTCAATATTCGTTTATTGTAGCTTATCATTGAGGATATCTTGCAATCACCTAGAAGACAGTCAAGTATGCGTTTGAAGATGTGACACACTTTTTGTTGAACTTAAATAACAATTACATCAGGAACGGTAGATGAAAATTTAGGAATCACCGTCCCAACCAGTTACATAGTTTGAATCGTAGTAAGAATTTATGACTAAAGTGTGTGCGGCTTTGTTTGCCTCCCTTGGGCAGAAATATGAAAACAGTACCACTCCCTTTGTCCCATAATATAAGAACGTTTTTGACACTACACTAATATAAAAAACGTTTTTATATTATAAGACAGAGGGAGTACTTCATTGCAGGCCAAACATGTCACTCTAATCTTTGACAATTTTACCAACAATGTTGGAAAAGGGATCGCTGGCTCACATTATAGAAATGGCAGCATGAGACTGACGGGCGGGACCCACTTGGGCTGGCTGGGTTGAACAACGCTGGACTGGAGACGGGAATCATCGTCAAAAAAAAAAAAAAAAGCAGAAGCCATCCCCGTTCCCCATTCCCTCGCCGCCGCCGGCCGCCGCCAAATCTCCCCGGCCTTTCCGCCGCGGCGCCATGCTCCTCCGGCTCCGGTGCTACATCCTCACCCAGCTCCTATCGTCTCCCTCCGCCTCTCCCGCCTCCCAGCTGCACCGCCTCTTCTCCGCCGCAGCGCCCGGCGCCTCCCCGAACCCTAGCTTCGCCGTGGAGGAGTACCTCGTCGCCACCTGCGGCCTCACCCGACCCCAGGCCCTCAAGGCCTCCGCCAAGCTCTCCCACCTCAGGTCCCCCGCCAATCCCGACGCCGTGCTCGCCTTCCTCGCCGGCCTCGGTCTCTCCGACGCCGATGTCGCCGCCCTCGTCGCCAGGGACCCGCAGTTCCTCTGCGCCAGCGTGGAGAGAACCCTGACGCCCGTAGCCGCAGGGCTCTCTGGCCTCGGCTTATCGCGTTCCGACATCGCGCGCCTCGCATCGCTCGCCGCCCACAAATTCCGCCAAAAATCTGTCCTCTCCAAGCTGCAGTACTACCTGCGCCTCTTCGGCACCTCCCACAACTTCCTCCGGGTGATGAAGTTCTCCAATATCCTCTCACACAGCATCGAGAGGGTGGTCAAGCCCAATGTCGCGTACCTGCGAGAGTGTGGGTTGCAGGATTGTGATATCGCCAAGTTTTGCATCCAAAGACCGAGGATGATCATCAGCAACCCGGAGCATGTTCAGGCAATGGTGGCGTGCGCTGAAAACATTGGTGTGCCCCGTGCCTCTGGGATGTTCAGGCACGCACTTCAGGCTGTTGCATTCCTCGGCGAGGAGGAGATCACAGTCAGGGTGGGGTACTTGAAGAGCACGTTCAGGTGGACGGATGCTGAGGTAGGCATGGCTGTTTCTAAGTTTCCACCGTTGCTGAGGGGGTCCGAGAAATCGCTGCAGCGCAGATTTGAGTTCCTCATCTCCGAGGTGGGTTTGGAATCGGCGTACATTGCTCAGCGACCCGTAATGCTAGGTCTCAGCCTAGAGGGCCGGCTCAGGCCCCGGCACTACGCTGTAAAGTTTATCAAGGAAAATGGATTGCTCAAGTGTGACCCAAGCTACTATACTGTTTTCAAGGAGTCCGACATGACATTCAAGAAGAAGTTCATACACCCTCATAAGGAAGCTGCACCGCACCTTGAAAAAGACTACGATGCTGCTTGTAAAGGGGAAGTGCCCACTAATTTCAGATTCACATAAGCCAATAACGGGCTCTGATGTAACTGTGTGCTGGTTGTCCGCTGCTGTATGTCTGTTAGATGCTGGGTTGGTGGTTGTTAACGAGTGATGAAGCTGATAATTTGATCCCTGGATACTGATATGTAATGTCACCACTCAGCAGAGAAGAAACCATGGATTGGTTATGAATTTATTTGTCCTCATTCATGTTTTAAACACATGTATTGGAACTAAGTAAGTGTGAGATCAGGCCATTCTGAAATGCGCTAAAATTTCAGTTTTCAATTTAGTTGCCTGTGCATTGAGACAATGAGCCAAGGTAAGGTCTCCTTCGTTGTGGGTAATGCATTCCTAATGTTCTATTACTGTTTTTGCAATTCATAGTGGATAATTTGAGGATAAATCTGATGCCCTTCCCAAATCTAGGTAAATAGTCCTTTTGGAAGCAGATGGAGGGAATGTTGTCCCCTGGTGTTAGCGTTTCGTATGTAGGGCCCAGGGTTAATTCACCTTGCTTTAGCATAATCTGTTTCCTCTTGTTTGAATTGTTTTTGTAAATCTTTGTGTGCAAAGAACAGCTTATTCTTAGTCCTCTGTGCTAAAATAAAGAAACCAGATTAGTCGTATATTCCTCAAATTTGTGACGCAGTGCCACAAGATAATCTTGTCCCCTGTTTTGTTGTGTCATCATGTTTTTTTTCAGTTATTCATTTGTATTTACTGTTTTGGTGTGATGGAGCCGAAACTAGATACAACATTTTATGGAGTCATCAGAAGCTGTGCCCTTTTGCTGCTGTGGCAATTTCTGCATAGATCTTTGAGATAATTCTCGAGAGGTAGGACATGAGCCACGAGAAGTACTTCCTCAGTTACCCAACAATGTCATTCACACCAAGGAACCCTATGATATTTTTGCAGCTATGACATTTAAGTCAATTCCTGCCTGCCCCAAGAATACACATATGTAGTCCTGTTTGATATGCATGCTTGTATTATGCAACTAGCTTACAATCACTAACCTGAGTTTATCAACCAATTTAGCTTGTTGTCTTCTTAAGAATATTTGGTATTGTGACAAATTCTTGCCTGCAGGTTAGAATGCTTCCACGATTTCCTTTTGGTGATACTGAAATTAAGTTAGTCTTTTGGAGTGATATAGCCCACTTGGTCTAATGGTCAACATCAATTCATCGTTCATTGTTTTCGAGATGGTTCACCACTCATGCCGAATGATTAATGGTCACATCAATGTAGCTGCTCCACTGGGGAGAATAGTTGTTTCTACATTCTTTTGCGAATTAGGGAAGATATATAGTACTCCCTCCGTTCCTAAATATGTGACGTTTTGGTAGTTCATTTAAAACTACCAGAACGTCATATATTTAGGAACGGAGGGACTATTAGCACGGCTATAGTAGCTCACCAAACTGATCTGTATGCGCCTTAGGTCCATTGCACCTCTTTCAGTGATACGATGTGAGTATATGTGTTTGCAGAGATCGTTATGCTATCACTGGAAATTAGTTTTTCTTTCAGATTCTGATTTACTGTCATCATGAGGTTGATTAATAACTTTATAGCTACCTGATGAGATATTTAAGTAATCCCACAGCCATGTTTGGAGTCAAGTTGCTCTGTTTTAATAATTCCCTTGAATTGATATCCTAAATAGCATGCCAAACTGAAGCTTTGACGAAATCATTTCCATAAGTTCATCCTGTTTGATTGTGTACCTCCAATGGCACATATTCCTTCGGTTCCTTTTATGCAGTGTAGTTAGCTTGAGGGGTTTTCAGCATATCTGCCCATATGCTCCTCTGGCTAACAAAGTAAGAGGGGATAATCTAAGAAAATTTGGAGCGTCCTCATAGTAGTGGGGGCATTTTATCGGAACTTGACAAATATAGATGTTGATATCACTGGCTTGTGATCACAGTGTATAATGAGCATTTTTTTGTTACCTTTGCCATTTTAATTTACACCTTATAGTTTCATGAGGCTTCCTCTTCCAACCATGCCAGCACATAAAAAATCTGCACCTATCTTGAGTTCAATAAATAAAGTGTATGATTCAGAACCTGTAATTGTGGTATGCCAAAATTGGTCCGCGGGTAGCAGCAGACACCTGTATGTTATAAACTTGTAATTAGTTACTTGCTTCTTTAGGCTATGCACCAAGTTCAACTCTGGAACTGTAGACGTTGCTGTGGATGTGCAGTGCTAGGCTAGATTTTGTTCAAAATGCGTAATCGAGTGAATCATTTCTTCCTTTTTGCCTTGTGAAAAAAATGCAGATCTAACAATAATCGTTTCTATCTAATGAACCAACCCGTGCAAGAAACAGAGAATGGTTGCCTTGGGTTCGGTGGATTAAGTGGTGGATGTTCTTGCGCAGCGCACTTGCTTGGCGCAGTCGCGCGGGTCAGATCCTTTGCTAGCTGCTCCTTCATCTTTCTGATGAGCTGCATGTTTGTCATGCTAGTCGGGTCCGTCTGCTCATACCTGTCCACAAGGAAGGAAGGAAGGAAGGGAGGAGAATCAGCAAGTTGTTATGCATTTTGCTGAATAAGGAGATGCAACAGGATGCAATTTCCTCTTCGAATAAACCTCGTAATCGTAAAAAAGTGGGTTCTAGCAAAAGAGAAATCGCCATATACTAGGCCCTCCAACTTCTTAAGAGGTTTATCTAAAAGATTCGCGATATAACTAGGAAGACCTTTCAAATACCACACATGAGTCACGGGACATGCAAGTATGAGCCTAGTCTAGCATTGTACTGTAGATTTCAGTGACCTAGTAGCATCTGGTGCTTTAATCAATTTGTACATTTTGTTGGATCTTCACTTGGATGTAAACAATTTCAATGAGCCACTTATGCCATGTAAACGGTAAGCGTTATGTAAATTTTGTAGTCTGAACTCTGCTTTTGAAACAGAGCTGAACGTTAACTCTGAATCTTTCAGCCTCCTTGTGTGAAGTCTGAAACTTATTATACGCAATTCAAGTGTGAAGCTATAGTAGTTGTTCAAAACATCTGCCGGAAACCAAGTTAACTCGAATCAGAGCTGAAGTTGGCTAACTTTTATGTATGATTCAGAGTTATTATGTCCGACTCTTCAGGGCCACAACTGTTTTATTTATATATTCCATTGTCACAGCGGTATCTGTATGACACGAGTTCTTAGGGCATCTCCAGCCGCGTCCCCAACAGGCCCTCCCCAGGCGATTTTGCCGCGCCGGCGTCAAAAAAACGGCCCAGTCGCGCCCTCAGAAGCCCGTTTTTCGCCGGCTCGGGCAAAAACTGGTGCCGGCGGACCCAGGCCGAACCCGGCGCCCTGGGGGGCGCTTGGGAAGCCGGCGCAAGCGAAAAAGGCGCGTGGGCCCGTCCTGGCGGCGACCCGAGGGCCTTTTCCCGCCGTTTCTTGACGCTTTTCCCTCGCATCTCTCTCGCTCGCTCGCCTTCCTCCCGCCATTCTCTCCCTTTCTCCTGCCAAACCCCCTCCAGCTCGCCTTCCAGTCGCCGCCATGCCGCCGAAGAAGTACGCCATGCCGCGCGCGGCGGCAACCACGACTGGCACCATGGCCCAGCCGAAGCAGAGGAAGCCGAGGGCGCCGCCATCGAAGCCATCGGGCATGTCGAGCGCCGAGTGGAGGGTGGAAGTTCAGCGACGCGACGCAGTCACCACCGACCGGCGGAACAGTGCCATTGCCAAGAAGGCCCGTGACAACGCGGCGCGTGCGGCGGCGTCTTCCTCATCGGTCGACCACGCGGGGATGATGAATCCACCCGCCGTCAGCCACGCCCAGTACGCGCCCTGGGGACAGCAAGGCGTCGGCTCTCCATGGGGATCGTCGTCGCCCGGCTACGCCGACGGCGACGCGCACGGGGGGTTCAACCCAAACGTGACCTTCCCCCATGGCCACCCCGCGTCGCGCACACCCTCGCCCGCCTTCGTCGGCGTGCAGTACCCTCCGTACTTCAAAGGCGTCTACATGCAGCGCGGCTCCAAGGCGATGGCGGACCATTGGGGGCGTATCCAGTTGGCGGGCAACAAATGGCATGGAATCGTCGAGGAGGTCGCGGCTCGCCCGGAGAGCGGCGTCAGCGTTGAGGATCAGGTACGCATGCCGTTCGCCCGCATATCTTCGTCGTCTACACCCGCCGCCCGCTAACTGTTTGTTCGTCCGCGCAGCTGCTGCGTATGTTCGCCATGTATCGGGGCGACAACCAAGACGCCGACTTCAAGCACCTCCACGTCTACAAAGCGCATTGACAAGTGCGAGAAGTGGGCGGAAGTTCGACGTGCCCTCGACAAGGCCAAGGAGACATACAAGCCGGACGCGACGACTCCGGGCGCGAGTGAGGGGCGGCCGGACGGCCACAAATTGGCAAAGAAGGAGAAAAACGCCGACGCGGCAACCGCACGAGTGCAGGAGTCCATCGAGCATTGCCTCGCCGACGCCCAGGCCCGGGCCGTCCTACATGAAGAGAAGACCGAGGCGCGGTGGTCGTCGCTGATGAAGAACAGCGCCATCAAGTTCGACCTACTCTGGACGAACGTCGCCGCGAAGAAGAGGAACACCGACATGTCTTTTCTGATGGGCGGGGCGGACATGCTCCGGAGCAACGACGAGAAGCTCAAGGCGTGGTACCTGGCGCAGCGCGGCCTCATCCTGAGTGAGTTGCCGACGACGCCGACCACGCGGACGCCAAGCCCGAACGACGCCTCTACATCGCCGCCCAGCAGTGCCGAAGCCGCGCCGACACAGCCCAGCACCGAAGCAGCTCCGACACCGCCGAGCCCGCGCACGCCGACTCCGCCAACGCCTGGAGCTGACCCCGCCGAGTGAATCCTTGGGCACGCGAACTTGCGGCGTGCGGCGCTCTGTTTTTTGTAACGCCAGACTACGTCCGATCGCCGGATTTGTGGCGTCTTTTGAAGCGGGAACGACTATAAGTTTAAATTTCCCGCATCCTGGGGCCGGCGCTTGGGGGCGCGACTGGGAGCTAGGTCGCCCCCAGGGGCCGAACTAGCGCCGGCACGCCCCCAGGCCGCTCTATTTAGGCGCCCTAGGGGGCCGAACGGCTGGAGATGCCCTTATGTTTCCAGATCATCGGGACCGGGCTTAACTAATTATGTTGAGAAATCGCTTTCTTATCTCAGAGTACACCAGTGATGAGAGGATTTTTAGCAAAAAGCTATTGTGTCATTTTCATAAATGTCCAATTTAGTCTATTAGAATGGGCATATTTTCATACAGGTAACTCAAGTGTAAAGCGGACATTTAGTAGAAGTATCTAACAATCTATTGTGTCATTCTAATTTTTGGAATTTGTTTGTGCAATATTTTTCTCTAGACGTGGTGTGAGCAGATCCGACACATAAAATAAGAGGACGAATTTTAGGGTGACATTTTGGTGATGAGGAAGAATGGCTGATTTCTTTCTCTCTTGCTTCTAAACACTGTGGTTCTATTGAGAATACTAGTAGCACTAGTGGAGTTACAAATACGAGGCAATGGAATGTATCTTAAGCAAGCAATCTCTCTTCCATGATTTAATCATTTTCATCTGTTCTCCATAGAGATAACTGTTCTAATTTCCGGGCATAATTCAGAGGTGGTACTCTATCTACTGTCGGCACCTTGCCTTCATTGTTGCAAGTATATATACTAGATAGATAGATGTGTCGTGATTTCCGTAAATTGTTCTTCCTTTGTACATTACAAAAATCTTGTACGATGGTATGTAACTAGAGTATACATTCTTTTGGTCTTGGTCGCATATGCACGCGTTATTTTCCCAGTCAACCAGAATCTGAATGAGCAGGTTCATGTGGTAGATTCTTTGCAGCTGCTGCTTGAGCTGAGGTCTGATTGTCCACCACCACTTCCCTGAAAAAGATACTCCCTCCGTCCAAAATTATTCGTCACATAAATAGGTAAAAATGGATGCATCTAGAACTAAAATACGTCTAGATACATCTATTTTTCCCACAAGTATTTCCGGACGGAGGGAGTATTTTGGTTGGTTGCTTCTTTGTTCCTGCCCTGGCATTGTGGCAGCATCTGCATTCTCACATTCAGAATACCACTCCATGTTAATATATGTCTGCTAAATGATTTGTTTCAGACCTTGGTTCTCGAGTTTGAACTTCTAAAAAAAATGGTAATCAGAGACGCAACATGACAGGATGTTATCAGTTGACACAATGGGTGGAACTACTATTAGACATTGATTGCATGAAATTCACAATTAGGTCGACCTTGCTGCGAAAACACATTCTAAAATCTTCATACGACCGCTGGAAGAGTGACGCCGAAAAAATGTCGCACGCCATACATACTAGTAACAACTAGGTATAAACCATGTTTCAAATATGGCTTTGATGCTTGCATCCCTACCACTTTGTGGCCACATCGACCCTCAATCTCCGTCTGGTACGACATGTGATTAGGGTCCTTTTATGTTTTTGAAATCACAACGAGAAAGAAAAAAACATGCTTTTGTAGGAGAAAAGATCAATCATGTAAGGTTCTTCTTTAGAAACACATGATCATCAATTTTTTTCTTAAACATCATCTAAGACCCTTTTTAGAAACTCAAGATCATCTTGATTTTCTTTCAGAGGGCTTGCAAGATCATCTAAATGAGTCTTTGTTTTCCCTTTTTTTAGAAGAAGTCACTTTGTTTTCCCTTTTTTTAGAAGAAGTATAGCTATGCTTTATTGATCATAGTTCACATGAAGTGGTATACAAAAAACATCATGGGGATGGATGAACCATAGATGTCACCCCTAATTAAGAGTGTTTGAAAACTTAACCAAACTATCTGCATCGGTGTTTGATGTCCGCCTTAAAAAATAAACCTATAATTAATTAAACTAGCTCGCTGCTTAATCTCGCTAATGATACAACTATAAGTGCTACTAGACCCTCTTTCAATGCCATTCACCACCTGCTTTGAATCGGAGGCAATTATAACATTTTGAATCATCAAGTATTCTGCCAGAGCCAAAACTTCTCTGCATGCCATCGCCTCGAGTGTGGCTACATCGATGATTCCTCGGATAACCAGAGAGGAGTTGCCCGAATATTGTCCATCATCATCTCTGCACATTGCACATGCCTCTCCTCTCAACTTAGACTTTGCCACGCTTGCATCGACATGGATTTTTCCGTAATCTGGCTTGGATAATTACCCAATTTTGCAATCAAAACAGAGCACATAGGAAAATATACAGCTTTTAAAATTCTTGCACTTGTTGATTCTGGATTGAAGAATACGCCATGCATGTTTAGCTAGGAGAGCCAAATTAAGAAGTTCAAAATTAGCCCAAATGTGTCCTTGTTGTTCTTCTAATCTCAGCCGGCGCTTCTTGTCTCCTTCTCTGTTGTCATCTTCAGTTTTGATATGAATATTTTAATGAACTCGTGAGTGGCCGAAGGACTTTGAAAAACCTCTTTGTGTACCACTTTCCTCCGCGTCCATCATATGGCCCATAAGTGACCGAAAGCTTAACAAATGCTTCGTGTGATAATGAATCAATCATCGGGAACAGCCGCTGCTTGGCACTTGGTTGAGTTGTTTTCCCGGGGTGGTTCTTCTTTTTTGTTTAGGGCATTTGAGCGGATCCAAATGTGTCTCTTTAGCCTAACTCGGCCCAGCCCAGCCCATCTAAGGCTCCTCAACGGTGGAGCAACACCGCAGCACCAACGCGAACCCTCACCACTCTCTCCGTCTCGCACCATCCCCTCGCCGCCGGCGCCGCCGGCGCCGCCATGCTCCGGCTCCGTCGCGGCGTCCTCGCCCAGGTCCTCTCGTCTCTCTCCGCCTCTCCCGTATCCCCTCTCCACTGCCTCATCTCCGCCGCCGCGCCCGCCATCTCCCCAAACCCTAGCTTCGCCGTGGAGGAGTACCTCGTCTCCACCTGCGGCCTCACCCGACCCCAGGCCCTCAAGGCCTCCGCCAAGCTCTCCCACCTCAAGTCCCCCGCCAATCCCGACGCCGTGCTCGCCTTCCTCGCCGGCCTCGGCCTCTCCGACGCCGATGTCGCAGCTCTCGTTGCCAAGGACCCCAAGTTCCTCTGCGCCGGCGTCGAGAGAACCCTGGCCCCCGTCGTCGTCGGGCTCACCGGCCTCGGCCTCTCGCGTCCTGAGATCGCACGCCTCGTCTCGCTCGCCCGTTACAGCTTCCGCTATAGATCCATCGTCTCCAAGCTGCAGTACTACATGCCTCTCTTTGGGTCCTTTGAGAATCTCCTCCGAGCCCTCAAGAGGAACTTCTACCTTCACTCGGCTGACCTCGATGATGTGGTCAAGCCCAACGTCGCGTTGCTGCGGGAGTGCGGGCTAGGTGCCTGTGATATTGCCAAGCTATGCATCAGTCAACCATGGCTTCTCGCCGCCAACCCCGAGCGTGTCCAGGCGATGGTGGAATGCGCTGAAAACATAGGTGTGCCCCGTGCCTCTAGGATGTTCAGGCATGCGCTGCACGCTGTTGCATTTCTCAGCGAGGACAAGATCGCAGCCAGGGTGAAGTACTTGAAGAACACCTTCAGGTGGACGGATGCTGAGGTAGGCATGGCTGTTTCTAAGTATCCAACGGTGCTGAATAGGACTAAGGAGTTTCTGCAGAGAAGGTCAGAGTTCCTGATCTCTGATTTGGGGTTGGAACCGGCATACATTGCTCATCACCCGCTAATGCTCGCGTACAGCCTGGAGGGGAGGCTAAGGCCCCGATACTGCGTTGTAACTTTTCTTAAGGAAAATGGATTGCTAGATCATGGTCGAGATTACTATTATGCAGTTAAGATGACTGAGAAGGTATTCATGGAGAAGTTCATATGCCCTCACAAGGACGCTGCACCATACCTTGCTGAAGACTATGTAGCGGCTTGCAGAGGGGAATTGCCGGCTAGATTCAGATTTACATGAAGCAAGGAAGGGCTATGGAAATTGGTAACTGTGTATGTCATGACAGAGTTTTCACTATTCCTAGTAAGCTGGCAATTCACATTAGTGTATTCTGCCTAAATAGATATTAGTTTTCTGCTGTAGTATGTCTTCCACATGCTGGTTTGGTCGTTGCTAATGCCTAATGAATTGATAGTTTAATTCATGAACACCTTGGTGTTGATGTTATGATGTTTGTCGTTAAGTAGACATGAAAGCATCGCCTCCAATCCCTCAAGATGAGAGTACATGAATATATTTGTGTTTCCAACCTCCAATCCCGCAAGGAAAACCCACACATACTAGGACAGAATTCTTTCTTTGATTTGTGCCGTTCCTGTTTGCACACAAACACATGTTATGGTTGAGGTGATAGGGCTATTCGCTCTTCATAAGACCTGGGAAGCACAGGAGGTGATAATGGTTCTTGTAGCATGACTAGGTTTAATTCTGTTACACGCATGGTACAGCATATCAGTCGAATTCCAGAGGGCTTGATCCTTGCCTCCTTTGTACGTACAATCTATATACAGCTTTGCCTTAAAGGGCTCATCAGTAGCATCAACGTCTTTAGATGACAATTGCTCTTTCTGGGGCTCTCTGTGACCTGTTTGCACTGTCTGAAACAAAGAGGAAGATACCCGTCATAGTCATAATTCTTTCATTAGACTCAGTTCTGGTGATTACCTGATCCCATTTATTCTTTCAGGTAGCAGTTGCCGGTTATTTTAAAAGCTTGGCTACCACCGACCGTGTGTCTATTCATTCTGCATGCCAACTAGAGAAGACATGTCACACATAGGTTGTACTTGTCGAACAAAATATTGTTTGAATCTAATCCACCCAAACTCAAAGTCTTCAAGTTAATGAATTTAGACGTTGCTTTCTTTCTAGTAGGAGAAGATTTGCTGATATTGGTTTCAGGTGCAGGCTGCCTAAATGAGGCACAAGACTGGCCTCGCTTTGGGGCACACTTCAGTGTCAGGTTTCTCTAGGGCGATGGCTTGGAAATGATGTACTCTCAGGCTTCTGTTTTCCCTGTTGAGCTAAAAGGAAAAAAACAGCATTGTCCTGTGAGATTTCTTCTGCAAACTATGGACTTTATTAGTGTAAAATGAATGATTTCCTTATGATATGATAATGATTCTTCTTCCATTCTAATTAACAAATTTAGCTAAGGACAAGCAGAATGATGAGGTTTAGCTATTATAGCCTTTTATCATGCGAAGATAAAACATTATTCTATCAAAATAGTACTTATATCCCTTTTTCAGATCTTCATTGCATAAGCTCACTAATTTTTTGTTCAGAATATTCCTTTTTACATCCTTCCTTCTAGTTATGACCTCCAAATGTGTGCTTGCTGTGATGGCTTACATACTCTAGAGATTATCTTGAAATATGGAACTTGAAAATGCTCCTTGGCTCTGCTCTGTTATATATATATTCTGCATTGCTAATCCGGATAAAATGCATAGTAGTTAGTTAATTTTGAATGAAAACTTTTGACTGGTGGAAATGTTGGTCCAATGGTTGTGTATGCATGATGTTTTACATAGCAGTCAGATGATGTGTGCCTTGCTGGCCTTTAAAAATATCATTGGACAAATTATTGTTATGTTGCAGTCGCTCCTCTTGTTTTCCTCAATTATAATCTCTTAGGCATGAAAATATCTCCACCAGTTTGTTCCCGACAAAGAAGATGAACTTTTACATGAGCATAAACACTTGAATACATCAATCGTGTGGGCTTTTGAGTCTGTTTATTTGCCACCTGAACCCTAGGGTACTGCTCAATATCATTGTTTCATCAATAGGTGGCATAAATCGCCCATATACCGATTATGTCAGTGAAGTTAGTCTAGCATCTTTACATCCTATTCCTATCGTATGCAATGCTTTTTTCGACATTGACTTTCTGTTTCCTGGAATGGTGTTGGCAATGAAGTGATAGCATGTGAAGTGGCTAGAATGACTGGATTTGTAGCTTCTGGCTTTACTTATGAGAGCTCTACAGAGGATGAGTAAAGGACAAGTACAATTTTGTGTTTGCTCTATCAAAAATGCCAGAAGGAAACTACAATCTGATTGATTACATTACAATCTACAATACTTCCAGCTCAGCTTGTTATAACTCACTCATTGTTTCGCTGGCCCACATGCACACTGGCGGAGCATGACAAGTAACCAGGGGGGCAATTTCAAACTTAAAACTAAAAGCAAAAAAAAATATGCATGAAACAGATGCAACTAACGATATAAACTAAAACATGTGCGACTCACAACTTGTGGACATAATGAAATCATTATTACTTCTTTGAATCGTTACCTGAAACAAAAATAAAATATATTTGTTACTTAAACAGGATATGGCTGACCGAGTTAACATGTGAATCAGCTTTCTTTAATTGATATACACAACAGGTTAACCCCCATGGCAATCGATTAAATGCCTAACTGAGTTAGCATATGATGATCTAACTTAAGTTAACATGGCAACAGAATTTTACACGCCATGAGAACTTCTCCGAATCAATTTTCTTTAGCTGAATTCGAAACATGTCGTGCTTTCACACTCCCTCAATTTTCTTTAGTTGAATTTGAAACATGTCATGCTTGCACAGTCTCTTCTCCAAATCATTTTTTGTTAGTTAAATTCAAAACATATTGTGCTTGCACCTTCAGTCCCTTCTTCAAATCAATTTTCTTTAGTTGAATTGGAACATACCATGCTTGCTCCTTTAGTCTCTTCTCTCTAAATCAATTTTCTTGACTTGCATTCAAACATACAGTTCTTGTTTCTTCATTCCCTCGGCAACACCAACGTTTAGCTCATTGGCGGTTGTCGCCTTTGGCCTTTGCAATTGTGTGCAATGCGAGAAGGGCCGCATCAACGGTAGTGTGCAAATTGGGTGCAGCAGGTGAGTTGCCAGCATTGCATGCTAGCGTCCGGCGGCATTTGGCAGATGAAACCTTGATGGGTCAATCGAAAAGGGGCTGAGCGTTATTAGGGAATTGAGAGGAAGACCTAGGGGTTGTTTGGTTTGTGCCGCCGCCCGCCCTGCCAATTGTGGGCATGCCAAAAAATTGGCGCACGATTTGCCAACCCACGCCTTGCCAAAAAACTGGCTGGGAATTGAACTGGACCGCTGTGGAGATGTGGGCATACCAAAAAGTTGGCCTTTCATCCAAACGAGCAACCAATGTTGAGTCAACCACCAATTTTTCGGCATGGCGTCTCAAGGCCACGATCCAAACAGCCCCCTAAACCAAATCGTTGTGGAGGTGAGTTACAGAGAGAAAGATGGAATTCCCTATTGTGCACATTTTGTGTCAAAATGTCATACATTCGCACAGGGGAAGGTCTATTTATGGAGCGATTGGGCCAGCCCATTTGAGCTCATAGCTTTTCCAGCCTGGTTTTGGGATCCTTCTAGAAGGTTTTTGTCAGGTTTTGGGAACCTTCTAAAACATTATTTAACCATTTTTCCTTTTTTCTATTTCTTTCCTTTTTCATTTTCTACTTCAATGTTCTTTTTTTGTTTTCATAACATTTTCTCTTTCTTTTCATTTTCGTTTTTATTTTTGTTTTCTTTTTTCAACTTTTCAAGTTTATTTTTCTTACAAAAAACTATTTGGAAAATTTAAATATTGTTTGGAGTTTCAAAAAATGTTTCCATTTTTTAAAATTTGCTCAACGCAACAACAAAGCCTTTAGTCTCAAAAACAAGTTAGGGCAGGTTAGAGCCGAAACCCATAAGATCTTGCAACCAACTCATGGTTCTGACACATGGATAGTTAGTTTTCAAGCACCCTCTGTCCATGACTAGTTCTGTGGTGATATTCCAGCCCTTCAAATCTCTCTTTATGGACTTCTATGTCAAGTTTGGTCTACCCGACCACTTTTGACACTATCAATGTTCTTTAGCCATCCGCTATGCATCGGAGCATGTAGAGGCCTGCACTGAATATGCCTAAACCATTTCAGATGATGTAGGACAAGCTTCTCTTCGATCGGTGCACCCCAACTCTGTCCCGTGTATCATCATTCCGGATTAATCCTTCCTTCTATGGCCCCACGCCCATTTCAACATGCGCATCTCTACTACATCTAACTGTTGAACATGTTGCCTTTTAGTCAGCCAACACTTAGCGCCATACTATTGTAGGCCGAATTGCCGTCCATACAATTTTTTAAATTTTTCTTAGAATTTTAATAATGTTCCCTTTTCGCAAAATTTGTCCAAAGTTTCAAAACCTTTTGGGAATTTCAAAAAAAATTTGTGGTTTCTAATTCGTTCGGGATTTAAAAAATGTTCATGTTTTCAAAATTTATTCAGAAATAAAAAAACAGGAATGTCAAAACATGTTCATGTTAAAATGTTTAAGAATTTAAAAAATGTTTGTGGTTTCAAAATTTTCTTCGGAATTTCAGAAAATAAATCCTATTTTCCAAATTTTGTTCACGAATTCAAAGTATGTCCGCGGCTTCAAAATTTGGTTCAGAATTTTATGAAATGTTCTTGTTTCCAAAATTAGATTTGGAATTTCAAAAAATGTTCTGTTTTTAAAATTTGTTGACAAATTCAAAATATGTTTGTTGCTTTGAAATATGTTTAGAATTTTAAAAAATGTTCCTATTTTTAAAATTTTGTTCAGGATTTCAAAAAATATTCCTGTTTTTAAAAATTTGTTGATGGATTCAAAATTTATGCAAGTTGGGTTCGACAGATGACATTTCAGCCTTCTAATCTTAATTCAATTCCACTGTACACAAAGTAGTTCATGATCAGACTATTATTTTTTTCGAAATGGAACTAACCTTCATATAACGCAAAAGCATGTGGAGTTTCAGATCAGAGAAGCCAAACGAAAAAAAATCATAGGTGCCTAGGTATACTGTCGTGAATGGCAACATAATAGAAATTGTCGTACGACACACAAAATTGTTTTAGTGAGAAGACTCAAGAGTGACTCTCATGATTTATATGTGACCTTTTTTACAGATTTTTTTAATTATGAGTGAACTCATATTTTATATTTTTAGTGCAAGCTATGTTTTTTATGGAACGCGGAACAATGATTGCTATCGTTGTTTTAGGTTTTGCAAAGGGATGAGATGTCTATTGTCTTTACTTGTCGCTGTTGTTTTCGTGATCACCTTGATGATAAGCTTTTAAGATAAGGAATCAAAAGAAGAGTTCACATATGTTTTCATAAAAGATCATGTTTTTAAACATCAAATATTTATTAGCGATTCATGCAGCAACGCGCGGGGTATACGTCTAGCTATATTGAAAAAGTAGGGTATCGGTAGTTGGCCATAGTTCTCTTGCATGCCGTCGAAAAGAAAAATGAAGCAAGAGCGTCTAAAAAATTAATCTTTATGCATTTTTCCATGGTTGATGACAATACATGGTTTTATAAACTTCTTCATGTTGGGAATTGCATGAAAGTTGCAAAAAGGATTTTTATTCACGCCAAGAGTCGCTCTAACGCATTTTTAGATAGCAGCATGAGACTGACGAGTGGGGGCCACTTGGGTTGGGTTGAACCTCAACGCCCACGCACTTCATCTGCTTTTCACTCCACCACCGCCCATCGAGCTATCCCCATTCCCTCGCCGCCGCCGCCGCCGCCCCGTCAATCTCCTCCTCCGCGGCGGCGCCGCCATGCTCCGCCTCCGCCTCCGCCACACCGTCCTCTCCCAGCTTCTCTCGTCTTCCCCCGCCTCTCCCATCTCCCACCTCAGCCGCCTCTTCTCCGCCGCCGCGCCCGCCGTCTCCCCGAACCCTAGCTTCGCGGTGGAGGAGTACCTCGTCGCCACCTGCGGCCTCACCCGACCGCAGGCCCTCAAGGCCTCCGCCAAGCTCTCCCACCTCAAGTCCCCTTCCAAGCCCGACGCCGTCCTCGCCTTCCTCGCCGGCCTCGGCCTCTCCGGCGCCGATGTCGCCGCCCTCGTCGCCAGGGACCCGCTGTTCCTCTGTGCCAAAGTGGAGAAAACCCTGGCACCCAATGTCGCGGAGCTCACCGGCCTCGGTCTCTCGCGTTCTCAGATCGCGCGCCTCGTCTCGCTCCCCAGTGTCACTTTCCGCTGCAGATCCATCGTCTCCACGCTGGAGTACTTATTGCCCCTCTTCGGCTCCACCGAGAACCTCCTTCGAGCCCTACCTCGAGCAGGTGGCTCCATTCTCTCGTCCAACCTCGAGCGGGTGGTCAAGCCCAATGTCGCCTTCCTGCGCGAGTGCGGGCTAGGTGCTTGTGATATTGCCAGGCTCTGCATACCTACACCATCGCCGCTCAGCATCAGCACGGAACGCATCCGGACAGCAATGGCGTGCATCGAAGGTCTTGGTGTACCCCGTGGATCTCGGATGTTCAAGCATGCTCTACAAGCTGTTGCATTCCTCAGCGAGGAGAAAATCACCACCAAAGTGGAGCACTTGAAGAAAACGTTCAAGTGGTCGGATGCCGAGGTGGGCATTGCTTTGTCCAAGCTTCCGCCTGTGTTGATGAGGTCTAACCAGATGCTGGAGAGCAAGTCAGAGTTCCTAATCTCTGAGGTTGGGTTTGAGCCAGCATACATTGCTCATCATCCGGCATTGCTCACGTACAGCCTGGAGGGCCGGATCATACCCCGGTACTATGTTGTAAAGTTTCTTAAGGAAAATGGACTGCTGGATCACAACCGGAGCTACTATACTGTATTCATTGTGATGGAGAAAGTATTCGTGGAGAAGTACATATGCCCTCACAAGGAAGTTGCACCATACCTTGCTGAAGACTATGATGCCGCTTGCAGAGGGGAAGTGCCGACTAGATTCAAATTTACATGAAAATTGGTTACAGTACGGCACAACAAATTTTTTACATTCTGTGTTATGCTATTCATTCCTGATTTGGTGTTCTTGGCCTAACTCAATTGTAGTTGTCTGCTATTGATAATCTATTGTATGTTTGTTACATGCTGATTTGATGATGCTAGTCTAGGATGAAATTGGTAATTTGATTTGAGAGTATTGGTATGCTCATTATGACATTCAATTAGAGAAGAAAGCATCGTACTACTAGCTTGTGCACTCTTAAGGTCGCATTGACATATATATTGGATTTACAGTAATCTTTGTGAAAACCATGGAACGGCTGTTCCAGCCACGGATAGCCTTCATTTCCACCTCGAGATAGGAGCCATGTCAGAAAAAGCAATACAAAGTACTAAGCACTCTCTGACACATCCCCACAACATTATGTTTGAAACAGATGACGTCCAAGGGTTGAGCAGTGGTTTCATGGAGCTAAAAAAGTCTCTCTAAGAACTAATGGAATTAAAGAGAGTGAGAGCAGGACATTCTGCAAATACTTTCAAGTATCTTTATGTTCTCAAATGACCATAGCATTTTCATGTGCACCTCAATCTATCTTTTCATGAAAGAAGGTTCTCATTTTTGCCAAAGATGACATGGACTTCTAAATTTTCTCCGGATGAAAGTATGTTTGTCACTCCCAAGGATGCAGTTTGGATCTAGTATGTTGGTTGCTTGCTCTAGTTCTTCTAAGATGAAAATCTTCGTTCATCCAACAGTAGCTTTGCTTATAAAACTGTTGTGAAAGCAAGTCATTGTGTACTACTCAGTAGTTTTATTCAGTTTTTCCCCTTATATTCTTTGATTGATGGGCTACTGGTTGATATTTCTCATATGGCTTCTGATGTCAGAACTGAATAGTGCATTAGTTGGCTAGTAGCATTTTTGTTATTGACTTATCCTTGTAGAACTATGTAACGGGCATTTTGGAGGCCCTGGTATTTGTGCTCCAGAGGCAAATTTCTGAAAAGCAGAGGGCATTTCATATAACAGAACTTTTGTTGAGTTAATCTTAAAACTCGTTATGTCATTTATCTGTCATACCTTTTTACTACTGATTTTATTCCATATTAGCACTATGTACATGGATGCTTAGGCATCTGTATTCCATATCACTATTTGCTTTTTTTTTGGAATACTCTTCTATATTTTGTTTTGTTGTGTCAGCTATGATCTCTTTAAAGACGTGTATGCTGGCATTGGAGAAAAGAGAATGAACACTTCTTTTTACCACGTTTCATTTTTTTCGGCTCTGAAAGAATGAAGACTGTCACCTCATCTAAGAGATTATCCCACTAATTTTCTCATTTATACCAAATGTCATCTCTTCGTCGCCTATTTAGTTAAATCTAAGTCTAGATATTGCATAATTATAGAATCTTGCAGAACTTAGAACATAGGAATAGTATACATGCTGTGTACCTCAAATTAAGACACAAGATGTGGTGAGGATGTGCATATTTGTCTGTTCCTGATTTTAGGCTTTAGAAGTTGGAAGAAATGAGACCTCAGCTGTGTGCTTGCAATAACACAAAGGAGATGGGTCCATGCTATTAATCGCAAAGAGATCTGATTTGAAATGAACATCTGTTGTGTGTCCCTTATCTGGTGCCTAGCTTGTGGAATTATAGGAGCATACTGATTTACTGAATGTAGATGGCGCGTTCTTTCTTTCAGAAGATGTGCTGAAACTGGATGCAGATGCATGGTGTTCCCTTCTTGTTCTTCCAGGAGATCGACGAAGCAGGGCGCTCTGACTCTGCTATCCATATATGTGATTCTGAAGGTATTTGTGGACTTGACGCCTTGCGTGAAGAAGCTCCTACTTTTGTCCTTTTGAATTTTGCAATTTCAGTAAACCAACTTTCTAGTAATTCTGAATCAGAATCAGATCTGATTAGTTAACTCCGAATCTTTCAGCCACCAAGTGAAGATATCTATAGTAACTGCTTAAATGTTGTAGCCATGTTTGTTTTACTCGAATCAGAGCTGCAAAATAAACAAGAATCTTACAACAAAGTTGATCATTAATGCTAATACGGCAAGAACGTGCTGTTTTGTATTCAGCAAATGCTTCAAGTATCATTGAAGTGTACATTTGCACACTCTGTATCTCTATGTTCTCGATGTCCATTGTAGTTTGCAATGCAATACTCAATCTTTCTTTCAGTGAATAAATCTACATTATCGTTATGTCATTATTTATGCCCAGCAAATGGCTAGAGTATGTACTCTCGGTTTAGCGTGGTATCCATTCTACCTAGATTGATCTCAGGTGTTACATTAACATTTGTAGTCTATGCTATATCAAACCAGAGTTACTTTAGGCATTAACAAATGCAAACTGGCTTCCATTGTATGGGATTTATTTTTTAGTGTTGAAAAATATATCTTCAGAACTATGCCGAGCTTCTACTACTGACCGTTCTGAAAGAACATGCTAATGCTGGATATTATACTATATTTTTTCCATACACTCCCAAGATGGGATATACTGTATTACTCAATGTGATGAATTATCAGGTATATAAATTTTTCTGTCATGAGAGCAAGATTGAAGACGTGGAGATACTTGAAATCTTGGTCGCTACTGTTCTGGTGAAACGTGGCGAACATCCGCACCAGCTGTGTTAAGAAACAACAGTCGGCGGGCACGCACAAGCCGAAACGAAAAGGGAGAGCCCGGCGTCACCGTCGGCGTAGCCAGGCAACGGCGTGCAGCCCCAAGGTTGTGGCGACGATGAGAAGCCGGCCGGAGACCCGGCGCTTTGCCCGCTCCAGGGCGCATACGGGCCATGGCCGCCAGGTGGATTCATCATCCCCGCGCGAGCCACCTCGGCTTGTTCGGTCGAGCGCTCCGACTGCTCCGCCACCGCCGCAGCCACGAGTGCCGCGCTATCCCGGGCCTTCTTGGCGTTGGCCTTGTTCTGTCGGTCGGTGGTGACAGCCTTCCGATGCTGAACTTCCGCCCTCAAGTCGGCGTTAGACATGCCTGGGGGCTTGGACGACGGCGCCCTCTGCTTCGGCTGGGCGACGGCGGCGGTGGCATCCGTCACGGCGCGGGGGACCACGTAGTTCTTCGGCGGCATGTCGGCCGGCTGGGAGGGAAGGAGGAGATTGGCGGGAGGAATGGAGAATGAGAGGAAAGCCGAGGGAGGAAAGCGGGAGGAAACGGCGGGAAAATGCCCTCCTCTCGCCGACAGAGCGGCCCCATGCCCCTTTTCGCTTCTGCTGGTGACCCCCGGGCGGTTGGGTTCGGCTTGGGTGCGTCGGCTGTTATTTTGGCCCAAACCAACGCTAAATGAGATCCTGGGGGTGGGACTGGCCGATTTCCGCCCGCCGGTGCTAAAATATCGCGGGGGGGGGGGGGGGGGGGGGGGGGGGGGGGGGGGGGGGGGGGGGGGGGGGGGGGGGGGGGGGGTGCTGTTGGGGGCGTGGCTGGAGATGCTCTTAGGAATTAATAAATGCAAACTGACTTCCATTGCATGTGATTTATTTTTTAGTGTTGAGAAATATACCTTGAGAACTATGCCGAGCTTCTACTACTGACCGTTATGAAAGGACATGCTAATGCTGGATATTATACTATATTTTTTTTCACACACTCCCAAGATGGGATATATTACTCGATGTGATAAATTATCAGGTATATAAAATTTTCTATCATGAGAGCAAGATTGCTAGACCTATTCTGCATATCTTTCAGTTTTTTGTGCATGCTATCTTTTGCTTCCATGGTTTCTGTGCTTCAGAACTCGTGTTTTCATTCAGGCATGGATGTGGTTCATAACCCAATACTCCCCCTCGCAATTTGTTAGCCTATGAGATGACAAAGAAATTGTATCTTGTTGCTTCTTCCCTGCAAAATTCTGGATCTTTAAAAATTTAGGAGTTAAGCTATTTACAATTTAATAATTTACAATACAGATTAATAATTTAGGAGTCATATTGAAGAAATATGTTGTAGGCCTGGTTGAGATGTGATTTACATTTTGTTGTCACAGATCGCCCTCTGATGCTGTATTAGCAGTCCTTTAATGTGTGGCCTGAATTATGATGGGCAGAAGCTTTCCTATCAATTGCTCTCCTGAGTTTCTCTCTCCTGTATTAGCAATGTCACACATATTTCTTTCTTTTTTTGAGAATAATTGTTACACATATTACTGCCATTGAGATCAACTGCATTTAAACATGAAAAATACGTACATCTTCTCATAAACCTACTGCAACTTGTTGCAGGCATCAGTCAACAACAAGAATGGAGAGAGTGAAGCACGCTGGATAGGCTGCATTGATCCGGTCGATGCCTAGCGTTGGCTGGCTGACAGAACCGGAGAGGAGAGCTATGCATGCATGATTGGTTAGCCGCACTTGATCTTCTTGAACCTGGCCGGCGACGACAGAGGCAGCTCGAGCGGGCAGGTGGCCTCCAGCCTGTGAGCGTGTCGCCGTGCGGCGGATACTTGACCTCCCCTGTGAGCTTGAGCTGCAGCCGGAACACGCCTGCCGCCGCGCTCTCCTTCACGAACTCTGCCACCCCAACGCTTCCGAGCGGGGCAGTGCTCTGGCCTGACGCCGCGACGTTGTACACCTCCTTCTTCAATGGCCGGATGTTCCCGTGCGAGCTCCCCCGCATCCTGACGTTGGCGAAGCGCTCGCCGGCGAAGAGCAGGTCCGCGTCGAGCGGCGCGCCAACCCTGGCGTGCATGGCCCAGTTTCGGTTGTGCACAGCGACGGCAAGGGAGATGTCGTAGACGAGCGTCGTGCCGTTGGGGCCGGTGAGGGCCAGGCGGGCGAGTGAGGCGTCCTCGACGGCGACTTCGTCCTCCCCGTCCGCGACGAGGATGGCAACCAGGAGGAGGAGGAGGAGGATGATCAGGAGGCAGCGGTGGGGAGTGTGGCCCCGAGAGCCGTCGTCGCAGCAGCAGCAGACAAAACAGTCGCCGTCGCCGCAGTCAGCAGGGCAGTCGCCATCGCTCATGGTGCTGATTGTTTCTTGTTTGTGCCTGATCTGATTCTGTCATTCTGATCGATTGAGCAGCAGGGCAAAGCGATGTATGCATATATAGATTAGAGATCACAGATGAAAACGGATCCGACTCCAACGAGTCGATCGTAAGCAAGGTAAGAGCCGCAACACCTTCCATTTTCGATCATGATGGCGTTCCGGTGTTCGTCTCCAAGTCGGATTAGGGAGGTGTCGATTTTGTTTGTAGCAAATGATATTTGGCCCTGCTCTAGTGCAAATTCGGCGCCAATGTGTAGATATCCAATATTTCCCCGCGCAAAATTTTGAATTGAAAGTTACTCGCTCTTAAATGGAATTCATACAAAAATCTACTCTACTTGAGAGGTGCTTAGGCAAAACATGCATCCCTTGACCCACAAAGTGGTGGTGGAAAATGGATATGATCGATATTACCATGTGTAAAATTAGACAAGATTAGAGGACACCTTTTTTTTTCATTTCTTTCTGAAAGATATTTCCATCGCTACTAAAATCCAACTCGAACAGCTCCTACTATCATTGTGCCCACGCTGAATTATGTTCAAGCTGCAGGGAAAGCGAGTCCAGTACAAAAGATTAACAGGTGGCCTGTTGTCTTGGCGGGACAGCAGGTTCTAAATGTTGATGCATCCTTTTCGGTTGGTGATTATTCTGGGTCATGTGGAGCAGTCATTCGGGACTGCCATGGAAACTTTATCTCTGCTTCTACTGCAAAGCTTGAACATGTAGCAGATGTAGTCTCTGCTGAAGCTGTGGCGTTGGTTGAAGGCTTCAAACTTGCACAAATAAGTGGATGCAATAACTTGCTGGTGAGATTACATAACTCCACTGTGGTACAAGCACTAAACTCAAACGAAGGGCATTCAATGGTGGCGGCGCCGGTGTTGCAGGATTGTTGAAATTGTCTTCGGGATATCATGAAGGTTACTATTGAGTATTGTAGTAGGGAATCAAACATAGTTGCTCACGAGCTAGCTAAATGGGGAAGTGAAAATCCTCCTGCACTATGGTTGGAGGCATCCCCTGGTTTTATTTTTAAGATTTTAGCAGATGATGTAAGTGCTATTTGATTTTTGAATAAAGCTAGCCTGGCCGGAGGTCTTCCTGTCAATTTTTTTTTTAAATTCATCCCATTCCTCTTTTTAAAAAACAAGAATTTAATTGTAGATTTAAGTATTCTCATTTCTTTTAAATTGATTGCATCAGAATATCACATTTGCATTTTAGTACTCTAAAACTTAAAAGTATGATATTTGCAAAGTTCAAAAGATAGGTTCATATGTATCGAATTTTTGAATGTTCCTCTTCCAAAAAATTCACGGGAGTGGCGACACAAAGAAGAAGGTGTTTTTCTTATGTTCGAGTGTGCAGTTTTAATAAATGATTTTCTGATTATTGCATTTTGTAACCAAATATTTAAAATGACTTTTATCTATTATAAAGGTTCACGACAAGAACAAAGCACCCCAAACATAATAAAAATTACGTTGAGGCCTCTCGGCCACTGAACGACCACTGCACTGTTAGGACGAGCCGCTGATGCACCGCTATCGCCAATCTCTTACCGAAGCAGACTGACCCTATCGATGATAAGTCAAAAAAGTCTTCGTGCATGTGCCTCTAAGGGTCATCACTCCAGAGCCACAGTCGTCACTATTGAACTCTGATCTCAACTGACACAAAAAAACTCGTCGTCCTGCACTCATGGCATGAAACCCTAACCTCACCGCCCCAAGTAGACAACAAGAATATGCCAGAGCTCCGCTGAATCCACCCCGATAGAAAAATTGAGGAGGATCGGAGTCCGTAAGACTAGCTCAAAGATGAAGCGTCGCCATCTGCCACAACATCGGCCCTGCAAGGACTAGACCGAGGTACCGGGACCTCCTCCCTGTTGTCTGTAAGTGCATCTAGTGCCCCTTAGTGATTTTGGTGTATTGAAGACTTATAGGTTAAGGGACTAATGCATTTGTGAGTGTACACAGGTCTATAAGTCTATAAGGAGTTTGATATTTACAGAGAAAGTCGGCCCCTAAAAATGAAGTTCTTCGACTAAAGACTTTGGTATTCTGAAGACTTTCTGAAGACTTTGAAAGTGAAGAAATTGGTGTGATCTTAAAGACTTGGTATTCATTCGAGGAACATGAAGCGTGAAGACTTTTGTTTTCGTAGTTTCATTTTCTCTTTCTTGAGTCATAGGAAACATCGTACTGTTAAAGGGGGTCGAGGAAATACTAAGGAAAAATTTTCATGTGATGCTCAACTCAAAATCCTACACCTACCAATCCCTTCGAGTGAAGCCATTGGAAATCTCATACAGTTCAGTCAATTTCCTCAGTGACAGAGATGAAGTTCTTCTGGTCTCTAAAGAATTTGTTCTGACTGAGGAGTTAGGAATTCGCCAATGCGGATTGCCTACACTGTGAGGAACATGATAGCCCTGAGGAATTTGAGCCTCAAATTTCCGACCATTGTTGTGCTACGCGCCAGCTGTCCCAAAATATATTATCCACCTAACGGTCATATCATTGAAGGGCATTTATGTCTTATCATGTCGGGCTGCTCCCTAGGCTATAAATAGCCGCCCCCCTACAACCACTAGCTGGTTGGCTGCTCTGAGAGAAACTGACACTTGTCATTTGAGAGCATCCCATCCTCCAAGGACTTTGAGCGAAAATCATCAAGTGAGGAAAACCCAAACCCAAACACCTACAAACCCAAAGTGATTGAGTATCACTGAAGAGATTGATCCTGCATGGATCCGACGCTTGTTACCTTTGAAGATTGTGCTTCTTTCAGACGGTTAGGCGTCATGGTCTAGAGCATCTAAGAGGAATTGTGGATCACTGAGTGACCGAGTTTGTGAAGGTTCGGAAGTCACCTGAAGACTTACCATGAGTGATTGGGCGAGGTCTGTGTGACCTTAGCTCAAGGAGAATATAGTGAGGACTATGTGTCCTCGGGTTTAAATACCTAGCTGCTCCAACCAGATGTACAACTGAGACAGCAGTTGGAATTGGTCTACCAAATTATTGTCTTCACCAAGCCAACTAGTTCTATATCCTCAGCTCTTTCATTTCCTCGGTATTGTGTTGTGTGCTTGTCATATCTGTGTTTGAAGACTTTGACTGAAGACTTTCTCAATTTTCTCAGTTCAATTTCTTCAGTCTGTTTGTCTTCATCATGTGTTATCCTGTGATTACGCTTTCTGTACTCTGTGCTTGTCTTCATTTCATCATGATGACTATGCTTGTCTTCTGTTATGTTTACTTCCGAGTACTTATTCCGCTGCAAGTAGTTCTTCGCTAAGGAATTTCCTCACTAGCAAATTCCTCAGTGAAGAATTCATAAAAATCGCCTATTCACCCCCCTCTAGTCGATATAACGCACTTTCAATTGGTATCAGAGCAAGGTACTCCCTTGTTCTGTGTGATTTTGGTTTAACCGCCTGGAGTTTTAGTTATGTCGACCGCAGGTATGATCAAGGTCTCTGCTGGGTGTCATACCTTCAACGGGACGGACTACCCCTACTGAAAGAATAAGATGCGAATGCATCTTGAGGCAATTGATAACGATCTCTGGTATGTTGTGGAAAATGGTGTTTCTTCTGTCTCACCCTCACTGAACGCTATCGACGTGAAGAGATTCAAGCAACTCGACTCTCAAGCGAAGAATATCATATGTGGCCATCTGAGCAAAGGACAGTATGGAAGAGTGAGTGCTTTGGAGACTGCCAAGCTGATCTGGGATAGGCTGTCCAAAGTCAATAAAGGAGTTTCAACTCAGTGTGACTCTCGAGTTGATGTTCTTCGCAATCTCTTCAACCGCTTCAAAAGACTCGACAATGAAAATGTTCAGCAAACCTTCGATCGCCTCACTGACATCTCAAATGAGCTTCAAGCACTTGGTGCCACTGACATCACCGACCATGAGGTGGTGAAGAAATTGCTGAGATCGCTTGATTCCTCATTTGATACTCTGGCATTGATGATACAAGAGCGTGCTGATTACAAGTCACTTGACCCCGCTGATATCCTCGAGAGGCTAAATACTCACGAGTTCCAGCTTGCTGAAAAGAGAGATCTCCATGGTTCGAGCTATGGCAGATCACGTGCACTGAAGGCCAAGGCAGTATCTGAGTCCGAAGATGATGACTCTTGTAGCAGCCTTGGTGACCCTGAAGAACCGAGTCATGAGCTAGAACTGCTCGTAAAGAAATTCCAGAAGTTCTCAAGACGTGGTCGCTTTGAAAAACCCTCAAGGAGCAATGATTCCTCATCCAGTGAGTACGAGAAGAGGCTTTGTCACAAGTGCAAGAAACCTGGACACTACATTCAAGATTGTCCTCAATGGGAAAAGGAATCGAAGAAGAAGAAATATAAGGACTACAGTTCTAATGATGCGAAGAAAAAGAAGAAATCCTCAAAATCTTCATCATCAAAATCCTCAAAGTCTTCATCTCACAAGAAGAGCAGCTCCAAGAAGGCTTGGACATTCATTGGCAAGGAAATGGACTCTGAAGCTGAATCTGAGGAACAAGAGGAAGAGGAGGCATCTGAGGACTCCGAGTCTGGTGTGGCGAGCCTAGCCCTCGCTACTGCATCCGTCAATAAGTCTATCTTCAACTCTGAAGAAAATGACCTCACCAACAAGGCTGATGAAGGCAATGATGACTATGCTCCCACCTCTTGCAGCTATTCTACAGCTACAATTTTCCGCTTTTCTCTCAATCTTAAGGATGTCTTGGAAGAAAATATACATCTTATACTCTTGATGCATTTTATATCCTGATGATTAATCACACCTTGCATGTTCACTTGCAATTTTGACACTCTGAGGTACTGCATGTTGACAGTTTGAACTCTTGCAGTGGCTACTAAACAGCTGCTGCTGCTGCTGCTACAAAGAGTTCACCCATCCTTGAAGTTGTACACCTTCCTCTGGTTTACTCATTGTTTTAACTTATGATAATTGTTGTGCTTGCTTATCATACATTACTATGCTTCCATTATCTGCTTTGGCAAGTCTATAAATTGAAATCATTGTGTTTCCATAAGATTGTAATCTTGCTATTATTTTTTATTTAGCTGTTTTTATTTTACCAGGTGTGTATGCAGTTCGGAATTCTTATGATATTATCATGTTGCGACATAGACGCTTAGGAAATTCTGATTATAATCAGAACGTAACAATTATTTACAGGGTCATTTAAATTACAACGATTTCTATATCATGAGAATTTGGAATGTGATAATTATACGTGCGTTGCACGTGCACGCTTACCAGTAGGAGAACCAAAAACTCTTCACTGAAGTGCAGTATGTTCGCCCAGCCCAGCCCAGCCCAGCCCAGCCCATCATCAGCGAGACTGGCGTGTGGGGTCACCTTGTCAGCATCATGGTCGAACCAGACCAGCGACCATTCTTCTCTTCTCTCCAAAAAAAAAGAAAAAGAAAAAGAAAAAAGAAGAGACCAGCCCAGACCACACAAATCCTCTCGCTCTCGCACCCGGCCGCTCGTTCCCCATTCCCTCGCCGCCGGCGCCACCGCGCCGCCGCAGCGCCATGCTCCGGCTCCGTAGGTGCGTCCTTGCCCAGCTCCTATCGTCTCCCTCCGCCTCCACCATCTCCCCTCTCCTTCGCCTCCTCTCCGCGGCTGCGCCCGCCGTCTCCCCTAACCCTAGCTTCGCCGTGGAGGATTACCTCGTCGCCACCTGCGGCCTCTCCCGAGCGCAGGCACTCAAGGCCTCCCCGAAGCTCTCCCACCTCAAATCCCCCGCCAAGCCCGACGCCGTCCTCTCCTTCCTCGACGGCCACGGCTTCTCCAGCTCCGACGTCGCCGCCGTCGTCGCGGGAGACCCCAAGGTACTCTGCTCCAGCGTGGAGGGATACCTCGGCCCCGTCGTCGCCCAGCTCACCGGCCTCGGCCTCTCGCGTTCTCAGATCGCGCGCCTCATCTCCTACTGCCACGGCAATTTACATCTGACATCCATCGTCTCCAAGCTGCAATACTACCTGCCCCTCTTCGGCTCCATCGACAACACCCTCCTAGCTCTCAAGCGCTGCTTATACCTTATCTCGTCTGACCTAGAGAGGGTGGTCAAGCCCAACGTCGCGGCCCTGCGGGACTCGGGGCTGGGTGATTGCGACATTGCCAAGCTGTGCGTCCCTAGTCCACGGCTGCTCACAACTAATGTAGAATCCATCCGGGCAATGGTGTCATGCGCTGAAAGTCTTGGTGTGCCTCGTGGATCTAGGATGTTCAGGCATGCCATGTCTGCTGTTGTGTTCCTCGGCGAGGAGAAGATCGCTGCCAAACTGGGGTACTTGAAGAAGACCTTTAGGTGGTCAGATGCCGAGGCCGGCATTGCTGTGTCCAAGTATCCAATCTTGCTAAGGAGGTCTAAGGACTCTCTGCGGAGCAGGTCAGAGTTCCTCATCTCTGAGGTGGGGCTGGAACCGGCATACATTGCTCATCGTCCGCTATTGCTCTCTTACAGCCTGGAGGGCCGGCTCAGGCCCCGGTACTATGTTGTGAAGTTTCTCAAGGAAAATGGATTGCTACATCGCGGCCGGGACTACTATTCTGCAGTCGCGGTGACTCCGAAGGTATTCATGGAGAAGTTCATATGCCCTCACATGGAAGCTGCACCGCACCTTGCTGAAGACTATGCGGAAGCTTGCAGAGGCGAAGTGCCGACTAGATTCAGATTTACATGAACCAAGAATTTTATGGTATTAAAGTTTGAAACTGCTTACTGCACCCCAGAGATTTCGCTTGCGGAGTAAGCTGGTAGGCTTTGTTTCAGTATCCGTGCCTAACTAGATGTTGGTTGTCTTTCTAGTATGGCTATGACATGCTGGTTTGGTCGTTGCTACTTGCTAACACCTGATGAAGCTACTAATTTATTTCTTGAGACCTGGTATGTCCATCTCATCATTCAGCAGAGAAGAGAACATCAAACTGCTATCTTGCCCATTCTCTTGCCTTATTGACACACATATTGGAACTAAGAGAGTGTGAGATCAGGTCATTGTGCAGACACATTGAAATATCTGTGACTAGTATATCTGCATTTGTATATTTGGAATACTGATATGAAAGGACCAGGATGACCACAATATGTTGATCACTGTCGAGGATGGCATTTTGATATAGTTTGTTGGTTGCTTGCTCCAGTTCTTGTTAGCTGAAAATTGATCATTTTTCTTTCTGCAGCATCTTTGTTTGAAGAGTTAAATTTTTGTTAAAGTAATTGATGGTTTACTAATTCATACGAGTATTTTCCTTTATTATTCTCCTGTATTTCTGAATGGTGTACTGGTTGATACTTTCTACCAGTATTACAATTTCTGCATACAGCCTACCAGTACAGTCTTGGTTTTTGAGAATTTGTAGCTATATGTTGATTATTACTGTTTATTAGAGCGAAGGAGAAAGACCTGGGTGACCATTTTATTTTATTTTGCATTTGGATGCCATTGTACAGATAATGCGCCTCTGCCCCCATTCATTGTTTAAAGGTGCAAACAAATTTGCCCTCTCATTTTTTCCGGTTTTAGCTTTTAAGAATAGGAGATAGATAGTCTGTCTATTCTTGTGCAATAAAGGAAAGCTCGACTATGCCATAGAAAGTGTTGTTGTTATACTGTCTGTACTTGATCCACAAAACACATAAAAGAGCTCATTGCCTCCTTGAGTTAACGGTTTGTATTCAGCAAGTTCATGTTCTGTTTATGAAGCAGGTGACTTGTGATGACTATTGGATGTCGTTCAATTGCTTTTCAACCATGCCCATCATCTTTTTGTGCTATGATGAAGCAGGTTGAGGATATTGTCCATGCAATGATATAGGCTTGCTTGCAGGAACCCATGGCAGGTACTTCATAATCTAGAGACATTGTACTTTCTCCTTTTTCATGTTCAGTCACAAACATATGTTCCATTCTCACATGAAAAATAGAACCTGCAGCTACCAAAACAAACTGTGAGCTGCATTAGTTTCAGTCACACCACTGAATTCATTGGTGCTCTCACTTCCTTTTTGTGAAAAAATGCGGTCTGGTGAATTGTTGATTAGTTCACATGGCCTAAACATGTTAGTACAGAACTAAATATCTGTAAAAGAACAGGGCCGGTATCTGAAAAAACTTCCTCCAATGTTATAAAGGAGGCCAACTTTTATTCTGGGGCAGGTACAGAAACTGAGGTGGCGTGTCGATTCTTTTATCGTGCTCAAATTTGTTGCTATGACCTGGCAGCAGTGTTCTTTCAGGCAACGGCTCAAAAGTTCATGTTGTTGAATGTTGTTTAAAATTATATATCACGTTAAAGCAGTCAAAATGTTGCAGAATGCAGTGTACGCTTTTAGAGCATTTATGTTCTATTGGTGTTTGGGTTTATATATTTACTGAATAAATAAAAAAATATGTCTGGTTGCTGCAAATAGTTCCTTTTTTCCTGTTGTGCACCTCCAAAGTGTTAGCTTTGAATTGTAGGCTTATCTCACCATGTTTATTATACAGGGAGGTGACCGGTAGCTGATAGCACAATCTGATCTTCTCAAGAACCGTACTTCGTTCAGCTGCAAGACAAGGCAAATTGCTTTAGGTTATCACGTCCTATAATATCAAATAAACATCCTATTAGTTTACAGGATCACATATTTTTAGGTTTTTAATGCGGTTCATGATGAAACAGCTAGAGCTTATCAGCATAATTTTTTGATATATACTATTACCTAACTGACATGGTATTTCAGCATAATGCGGTTATTACGTCAGTTATTTCCGAACGGAGGGAGTATCACTTATACTAATACTGATTTTAGGTGACCGCTTATCATCCTCTGTATATCACTGATGCTACATGCCACAACAAGTTTTTAGTTTTCCTTTCTAGAGATAGTTGTGCTTAGAATCAGGATATTGTCACCAGATATGCACTCCATTTACCCTTTTAAAGAGAAAGGAGCAGGCATATTTGATAGCCGGAGGCTCCTTGACAACATCCCATTTCAAAATATCGAAACAGTTATTATGTTCTTGCAATGAAATGCCTACTATTCTGATTGTTACCCGAAGTTTGTGACCGTTTTCCCAGGTTTTGGCCTTGCTGCACATTTGCGTCCCTTGTCAAATGCCACTAGATTTATGAGGGTGGGGTGATCTATTATGAGGCATTTTTTTGTGTTCTTCAAAATTTAAACGGTGGAAATGTTTTAATTTTTAAATAGACAAACATGAATGACCATGTTAATGATCCATTACTAATACCATCCGCTTGGGTGCATTCTATGGCTGAGAATAGGGGGGTGTCCCTGGCAGGAAAATGGCACACAAGAGAGATTGTTTTCTGAACTAAACTTTGGCAAAACCGCGGACAGGTACTTATGGCTTTCATGGAAGGAACTCTGAGTATCAGTGGATGTTTGGTGAGGAAGATCTTAAATCTCTCCCTGTCCGATAACACGCTGAGCAGCGAGTGCATCAGGATTGGGTGATTATTCACGGTTTTGGTTTGCTTGGCTCCACACTGCAGAAGACAAAGAATTTGTTTCAAAATCCTGGCAGGTAATTTCGGAGTTAGGAAATTGGAGTATCTACACCACTTTGTTGAGTTTGTTTAATTTATGAGAAAAGCAATGCTAATGTGAGATTCTGTTTATGTTCAGAAGGCAGAATTAGGTCAACAGAACAAGTATTACTATGATGACAAGTTGAAGCGATTGGTAGTGGAAACAACTGCTCATTTATGTCACAAGCTGCATCATTGAGTGGGACATATTATATACTCCCTCTGTTCCTTGATATAAGGTGTATAGATTTTTGAGAAAAAGTCCGAAATATAAGGTGTATTGCGTTGCACCACTCGTCTGGATAATGTTTTTAGGGATTTGACTACATTTCCTTATATTAGGCAGGCTTCTCTATTTTCTCATGTCAATTAGTCAGGTGTAATCTCGCCCAAAACTTGGGAAATTTTCCCTCCACATGCGTTCTTTAATTTCCGTGTCAAAAACTATACACCCTATATCAAGGAACGGAGGGAGTAGTATACAAGCGTAGTTCGGTGTCAAGCAGGCGCTAGATCACCTGAACGTCCTTATGCTAAATGGAAATTCATTTGCCTTGTGCTTTGTGTATGGTATGGTGTGTACATCTTTGATTCAACTCAACATTTTCTACATATCTTACGCTGTAAGTAAATACACTATGCTCCCTAATTTTTAAGCATCGCAATCAATTGAGGACTAAATTGGGAATTGGATCATTTGATTTTGACCGGGTCAACAATTTCTCAAGAGACTTTTTTGTGTGTGAATAAAGACTCTTATTCAATTCTTTTAATTCGTTGTGGTTCTTAATCTTGAAGCTTTTTCATTCAATTGAGGTATCCAATTTCAGATTTGATTCATGATTTTGACCGGGTCAACGGTTTTAAAAATCAATTGGGAGCAACCTGGCCTATAAAAACATATGAATCCTGCGTGCCGTCTCATCACCTAGAAAAAAAAAGCATCAATATGCGATATTGTAGCACCAAAATAGTGCATGCAAACACCAATGCACAAAATTTTCCCACGTAAGTATGGGTTGATTAGCAGATAAAACAAAATCACACTGCAAAAGGCCCATCAAAACACCGTATTGTATATAAAAAGAACACACTCCATCATCTCCCCCTAGCCAAACCAAATACACCCTCGTTTCCAATATATAAGGTGTATTTGTTTTTTGAAAAGTCAAATCTATTTAACTTTGACAAAGTTCATGGTGAAAAATATCAGCATCCACGATAATAAATAAACAAAATATGTAAATTAATTTCATGATGAATCTAATGATACTAATTTGATATTATGGACGTTAATATATTTCTCAATAAATTTGGTGAAACTTAAAAAGGTTTGACTTAAAAAAAACTAATACTACACCTTATATTTTAAAACATACGTAGTAAAAGAATTATGAAAATCCAACAACACGAATGGCACAAGAATGTTCACCCTACTCTTCTAGTCAATGATGATTCTCTTGACTGCTAGGCAAAATAGGAAACAACTAATGTGATTGTGTAGTTTTTTTTTTGTTGAGAATCATGTGATTGTATAGATAATGCACGGATGTCAATAAGAAAATGTAAAGTTTGGTCAAAAAACAAACTTCCTCCTGTGAGCTACTCCCTCCGTTCCGAATTACTTGTTGCAGGTATGGATGTATCTAGATATATTTTAATTCTAGATACATCCATTTCTGCGACAAGTAATTTAGAACGAAGGGAGTAGATGTCTCCAACTTTTCCTTTTGGATATTGAGCTAAACAATTTGTTTGGACGATTTGAAGATATTGAGACCAACTAGATACCTAGGGAAAGAGCAACTAGCACAAGATACTAATACTTTCAGGTCTTGAGAGGCGAATAGGAATCGTACCTAGTTTTTGAAAAAATGCGGTAAGAAAGTAGTAGAAGGTGCTCTTGTAAAATTCACAATCAGGTCGAATTCAGGGCAAAGAACACTTAAAATCTTTATCCGACGGATGGAAGTGCATCAGTTTTTGTGTCATTAAATTAAAAGAGAAACAAAGAATAAATTCAGTTGTCTTTATATAGGAGAACCAAAAACTCTTCGCTGCTGTATGTTCGCCCAGCCCAGCCCAGCCCAGCCCATCATCAGCGAGACTGGCGTGTGGGGTCAGCATCAAGGTCGAACAGACCAGCGACCATTCTTCTCTCTCAAAAAAAAAGAGACCCGCAAATCCTCTCGCTCTCGCATTCGCACCTGGCCGTCGTTCCCCATTCCCTCGCCGCCGGCGCCACCACACTGCCGCGCCGCCACCACATCGCCGCGCCGCCATGCTCAGGCTACGCAGCCACGTCCTCGCCCATTTCTTCTCGTCTCCAGCCACCTCTCTCGGATCCCCTCTCCGCCGCATCATCTCCGCCGCCGCGCCCGCCATCTCCCCGAACCCTAGCTTCTCGGTGGAGGAGTACCTCGTCTCCACCTGCGGCCTCACCCAAACCCAGGCCGTCAAAGCCTCCGCCAAGCTCTCCCACCTCAAGTCCCCATCCAAGCCGGACGGCGTCCTCGCCCTCCTCGCTGGCCTCGGCCTCTCCGGCGCCGACATCGCCGCTCTCGTCGCTAGGGACCCGCAGCTCCTCTGCGCCAAAGTGGAGAAAACCCTGGCCCCCAACGTGACGGGGCTCACCGGCCTCGGTCTCCCGCCTTCTGAGATCGCATGCCTCGTCTCGCTCTCCCATAACAGCTTCCGCTCTAGATCCATCACCTCCAAGATGCACTACTACTTGCTTTCTCTTTGGGTCCTCTGAGAACCTCCTCCGGGCCCTCAGGATGAACTTCTACCTTCTCTCGTCTGACCTCGACGGCATCGTCAAGCCCAATGTCACCTTGCTGCGGGAGTGCGGGCTAGGTGCTTGTGATATTGCCAAGTTGTGCATCTCAACTCCGAGGCTACTCACCACCAACCCCAAGCGTGTCCAGGCGATGGTGACATGCGCTCAAAACATAGGTGTGCCCCGTGGCTGCGGGATGTTCAGGCACGCGCTGCAGGCTGTTGCATTTCTCAGTGGAGGACAAGATCGCAGCCAGGGTGGAGCACTTGAAGAACACGTTCAGGTGGACGAATGCTGAGGTAGGCATGGCTGTTTCTAAGGCTCCAATGGTGCTGACGCGGTTGAGTGGTGTGGTGTCGTGCCGTTTGGCGGTGGATCAGGGTTTCGGGCCCAGATCCAGTTGTCGCGGGCCGTCGGCGGGATGCGGCGGTGTTGGCTGCTTTGGCCCGCGCGGGCGGCTGCACGTGGTGGGGGCCGGCGACTCTGGTTGGCTGCGGGTGGATCTGGAGCGGCCGCTCCTGACCTGCTTCTCCTGCTGGACGGCGCTGCTCGGCCGGGCCGGCGTTCTGGGCGGCGGCGCTGCTTCGTCCCAGGTCCGGTTCGTTGATGGATGGCGATGTTGGACTCCAGGGCGGCGGCCCCGGGACGGTGGTTGATGTGTCGGTGGTCGTGGAGTTCACGCTGGTGATGCGGCGGCCGCGGTATGCTTGGTGGAGGGAGGCTCGTCTCTCGCAGCTCGGCTCGAGGCGTGGTGGTGGTCCCTGAGTGGCGATGGCGCGGTTGCTGCGTAGGGGTGCGCGGGTCAGTGGAGGTGCTGGTTGGCGTCGATCGACCACGTGGGAGTGGTGGTGTTACTGATTCGGGCGAAAGCTTGGCAGGTGATTGCTGGCCGGCGGAGGCGGCGCTCGTGGGCGTCGCTTTCTTCCTTCGAGGCGGCGTCGTGGTGATCTGTGCATCCTCATCTCTCGGGTCAAGATCTCCGAGCGAAAGTCAGGATCCTTGTTGGATTAGGCGGCGACGGCGTCTCCAATGTCGTTTTCCCTCTTGGGGGCGCTGTCTTGGAGATCTTGGTCCCTTTTGTGCTTCTTGCAGGCTGGACGTGCACCACATCGTGGTCGGCAGGTGCCCGGCCGGCGGTGAGGTTGGTTTGGCATTGCGACGCGTGTGTCAACGACGATGGTGGCGAGTAAAGCCGAGTCATGGCTTGTCCTTTTGATGTCGAAGGTCTGGTGCGCCAATGGGTGAGCCCATGCTGGTTTCTGGCTGTGACAGAGAAGTCGGCGCTGCGGGCGGCGAGGCCGCTACGGCAACGATGACTCCATGAGGGCGGCTTTCAGCGTGCGGTGCTCTCCGGATGTTGCGCTAGACTAGGTCGGTGCAAGGCTTGCAACTTTCTTCTGTGAAGCTCGTCAACAAAATCGGAGCTGCCGTGTCCTCGACATTGCGGTCGACTGTTTGATGTTGTTGTGGCCAGGTCGTCTGCGTGTGCCCCTTATGGGGTTTGTATCTAGGTTTTTGACCGGTTTTTCTCTAATTAACCAGGCAACTCTCTTCTTGTTAATCAATGAAAATAGCAAATCTTTTGCCTCGTCTCAAAAACAAAGACTCTTCATGGGAGTGCAGTATGTTCGCCCAGCCCATCATCAGCGAGACTGGCGTGTGGGGTCACATTGTCACCAGACCATTCTCTCCCTCCCTCTCTCTCTCAAAAATAAAAATAAAATGAAGAGACCAGACCACGCAAATCCTCTCGCACTTGCACTCGCACTCGCACCCGGCCGTCGTGGCCAGGGTGAACTACTTGAAGAACACCTTCAGGTGGACGGATGCTGAGGTAGGCATGGCTGTTTCTAAGGCTCCATCGGTGCTGGCGAGGTCCAAGGAGTCGCTGCAGCGCAGGTCTGAGTTCCTCATCTCCGAGGTGGGCTTGGAACCGCTGTACATTGCTCAACGGTCGGAAATAATCGGTCACAGCCTAGAGGGCCGGCTCAGGCCCGGGTACTATGCTGTGAAGTTTCTCAAGGAAAATGGATTGCTCAAGCGTGACCCAAACTACAGTACCGTTTTCAAGATTAGTGAGAAGGCATTCAGGAAGAAGTTCATATCCCCTCACAAGGAGGCTGCACTGCACCTGGCAGAAGACTATGATGCCGCTTGCAAGGGGGACGTGCCGACTAATTTCAGATTCACATAAAGACGGGCTATGATGTAATTGGGTGCTGGTTGTCTGATGTTGTATGACTGTTAGATGCTGGGTTGGTCATTGCTAACGTGTGATGGAATTGATAATTTGATCCCCAAATACTGGTATGTAATGCTATCACTCAGCAGAGAAGAAACCATTGATTGGTTATGAACTTCTCATCCTCATTCATGTTTTAAACACACTTATTGGAACAAAATAAGTGTGAGGTCAGGCCATACTGCAGTGCATTAAAATTTCAGTTTTCAAGTTAGTTGCTGGTGCATTGAGACAATGAGCCACAGTAAGGTTTCCTTCATGTGGGTGGTGCATTCCTAATATTCTACTACTGGTTTTGCAATTCATAGTTGATAATTGGAGGATCAGTCTGATGTCCGTCCCAAATTTAGGTAAATAGTCTTCTTGGTGCGGTCAATTCACCTGGCTTTAGCTTAATCTGTTTTTCAGTTATGGTTTGATATACAAATCATTTTGGTTTGCTCATATGCAGATTCATAGTGACCCGTCTTTGTTTCAACTAATGAAATACTCCCTCCATCCCATAGTGTAAGTGTAGTGTCAAAAAACGTCTTACATTATGGGACGGAGGGAGTAGATACGTATTCATCCGACTAGGTTCACTAGCAGCTAGTTGGTGTTTCTTCCTTCTTTGTACATCTTCTTTAGTTTTGCTAAAACTCAGTGGTTAGGTTATTGCTTTGGTCGGTGTGATTGTGAATATAGGCACGAAACAGTTGGTATCATGTACATCCATGCTCTGAATTCATGGTCTGAATATCTGCAGAGGCTGCAGGTTCTTAATTACTTCCCCCTAGTATCTTGTTTATTTGAAATGCTGTGCATAATGTGCTAGCCTTCTGGGGCAGATTACTTCCAACTCGCCACATATTCTGCACTTGAATTAGTTTTTGCCACCTTGGGTGTTCATCTGGAGGAAGCTATCATTGAAGTTCAGTGACGGATAGTAAAATTTGCTATATGTGTCTTGAACCATGTTTGATCTAAAAACACAAGGAATTCCAGTACTTTCTTTAACCTCCAAAGTAACTGCCGAAGCGTGCTAGAATTAGTTTAACTTTTAATTATCAAGCAGATAGGTTGTAGTTGTAATGGTCTGTTTTTTGTAACAAAGTAAGCATTTCAGAGCTGGCCGTACTTCAACCAATCATACATCAATGTTTGCTACGTGTCATTTTGCCGTGTTGTTAATGCTCTACTTATTTTCCTTGTCAATGCAGGGTTATGGTAAGGCTCCCGGGGGTAAAAATTGATTTTCCTGGAGAAGGACCTTAAAGATGCATCATTGTTCAACTGCCAACTATTTGTTGTTTTCAGTAAGACACAACCCTGTTGAAGTCTTGCAGTGATTTTTCCTCCTAGGTTTCATTAAGATTTGGTCGCTTTGTTGGCAATGATAAAGGATATTGTGTCGCAGTTCATGCAGTAAATCTATGTCATACACTTGTGTGTTTATATGTTTCATCAGGTTTGTCTGGCCTATGATGATATGGAAGCCCAACTGTACCATTGACCTTGACTTGTTCTGCCCAGCGTAAATGATAAAACAGTTCCCCTTATAAGTTGTGATTGTTTGGACTGCTAGCTGATTCCTCTTTTAGCATTTTCAAAACTCTCATCATTCCTGTGCGTGTATTTAATTCTGTAACTAAAATGCTAGGATGCACAAGTTAACTAAAATGGCAGGACTTACTGGTAATGAAGAAATACCTCTGATGACCATGTGTGCTTAGGGGATGGGAGTCGAGTTCGCTCACAAGAGATGGGCCATCATCCTTTCTAGAAAGACTTTCCTCTGGATATATAAACCCTATTCCACAGGATTTGTGATCAAAGTTTTTGTATTCCAGTCCTGAAAAGCTCATTTTTGTATCAATCGAAATAGCTGTAAACCCACAATATTTTTCATGTCAGCTTGGCTAAAAGAGGCCGACTTGCGACAGCTTCCAATTGCCTCCTCTCTCTACTCCACAGTTCATCGGAATCTAATTGTACTTCATCTGTGTCAGTGTTTTAATTTTGCTCCCGATGTGCATATTTTTTTAGAAATCTTAGCAACCTTTCTGGTAGGGGTATTGTCATTTCTAATGTTAATGTTTCTCGGAGAAAGTTAGTGTCGTACTGACCTTCAATCATCAGAGTTTGATGTAAAAATCGACTGCATTTAGAATTTTATCATAGCAGTGTGTTAATTCATTAAAGGAAAGCAATGAAGCAAGTTAAATCGTAACTTCATACATGCTTAATATCGTAAACTTGAAGCATGTGCCTGTTGCAGTCCTGATGGGTACATTATACATTAATAATTTGTATGACATGGCATTCACCAATGCAGTCAGATGAAAATGTGGCTCAAACTATTGATGGATGCCCCCCCGCTCTTTTACCTGTACCCTTGTTTGTTTCTTAATAACTCTGTACTTATGTGTATCAATCTGACTATTGTTTTTCTTCATTTCTTCCTTCGTAGAGAATTGGAGCGTGTCCTTGCAGCCATTGCATATCAATGCAGTCGAAATATAGTAGGCAATCAAGATGCATTTTAGCGTATGTTTCTTTTCTGATATCTGGAATATATGTTGAGATTATAGTAACTGAAATATATGTTAGCTGCAATTTGCTAAAGGGTGATATGCTTATGATCTTATGGATGGAAGCCCTAGAGTTCAATTGCCAGGACTTTTTTCACAAGGTTAGTGTACTGCAGGCCTAGATCCTTATTTATGTTACTACAAAGCTTACGTTTTAGACTGCACCTAAGTTGACATGTTTCTATGGTCTACATTTTGCGGATTGGAGAGTTAGGATCAGCTGGCCCCGAGTGCAAAGAACTTCAAGAAACAACAAAGAGTTGTTGATGGATAATTCAGCCGGCTTGCTTCTCTGTTTGCCAATTGTTTGGAGCTACGAGGGTAACTATTTACTGTATTGTGGTAGATTTCTTTTGCTCTGATAACTAATCTATTTTAAGTTTTTAACTGATTTCAGTGTCCTAAATCTCTAGTGCAAAAACTATAGCACTGGATGTGTTGCCCTTCAGAGGTGGTGCCGGAAGGATCAGGGGCGAAGCCAACATAGAGAAGGAGGCGATTGTGATCGCAGCTAAGGGAAGCAAAAGCACGTGGAGGGGCATTCCTCAGCCTACTGGTACATGTCATTCTTCCAGCAAGCGGCGCCAGTTCCAAAATGAAGATTTGCTTAATTGTGAAAGGATGTTTTGTCTCAAACTCTATATGGTCCAAGATATACAATCATTTCTTGAAAATCATATTACTTCCATCCCAAAAAGCTTGTCTTAGATTTGTATAAATGCGGATGTTGGTTCCCTGCTCTAGTTCTTGTAAGCTGAAAATCTGCGTTCTTTCTGCAGTATCTTTGTTTGAAGAGATTAACGGCTGGCAAAGACTAAGTCTCCTCTGGTGTGCATCAATCAAGGGTTACATGTAGTTCTACTTATGCCCAGCCCGGCAAGGTAGCGGGTATATATGGAAGAAGCTATGTTGTTAATCTGTTATATCGTGATTTAAGACCAGCAAATGGTTAGAATATTAACCCTCGGTTAGCATGGTATCCAATATGCCTAGATTGATATAAATTGTTGCCTAGATTGATATAAGTTGTTACATTCACAGGCTATCTTCATGCAAACAGAGTTAGGCATTAACTGATGCAAGCTGGCTCTTCCAGATGGCATCTACTCTGTTTTCAGTGGTGGAAAAAATATATCTTCACAACTATATTGAGCCTTGAGCGTGTTCTGTAGACTGTAGTCCTTTCTTCAAAATTTTTTAAAGCTGGATGTGATACTGGATGGTCTGAATTATCGGCTGTCTAGGTTTTTTCTGCCCTGAGAATAGATCGCAAACTGTACTGCATATTTAATAATTTTTGTGCACATTATGTTTTGCTTCCATGGTTTGTATGCTTTTGAACTATTCCTGTCTTCATTTAGGCATGGATGTGGTTCGCAACTCAGTACTTTATTTCGTTGTCCACAATATTGGCTGATAAATCAGTTAAGTGCCAACATTTGTTACACTCTATAAAACCCACGTCAAGACATCATATATATCATAGATGACCGATAAAATTAGTCTTTTGTTACACTCTATAGCAACTTCACTAAGAAAACGGGACGTGACAACACAAATTGATTGGACCAGTATCTTACAAAACTTCCATCATTATGTTAGCCACAATAAACTTCACATGTTTTCCAGCAATTCACATGACATCATTAAAATGTTATAAGTATTGGATAAGAAGAATCGACAACACATTCTTACTGGGATAGCATCTTAGGGTTCCTTGAATATATATCTCATGTCGGGTAAATCCTTAGCTCCCTTCCCCATCTTACTTTTTACGGGGACTTCCCCCTCTTACTAATACTACAGAGTGGCTGTTTAGCTAGAAGATAATCAAAAGGAGAGACGTAACACTGGAATAGTTATTGGTTAGCGTGGATTGAAGGTAAGTGCACCATTACAAGTAATCACGATTAGCATGTGGGAAAGAAGATGTTAAGTATAAGACTGGTAATGGCGTAATGCATGGAGTAGTGAAAAAAATCCATTCATATATACATCTCTGTTATTTATTCCTTGCTACTGCATTTATTGGTCTCTTTACGATGAACACTCGTATTTGGAGTGGTATTACCCAGAAAAACAATAGAAATGCAACTAACCTTATAATTATAATGCCTCCCTCAAGTTACGCACTGACGAGCCAGTGTGACTCTTAGCTCTGACCACTATCGATGAACTTAACACCCATGGTTAGATTGTAAAACTAAGAAAACAGTGCTGATAAAACTAGAGATGGTGCACATCGTCTTTCGTGAAGAACATAAACAATGGCAGTTTCATCATAGCTTTTTTTTTGTTACAATTGTTGGATCTTCCATTCTTCCCGGTGTCTCCTGTTCCATGGGTTTTTGTCACTTTTATTCCTCTCACACCATTTCCTTATCTTCTGTAAATGAGTTTCACCTATTTGATGATAGACTATAGCTAGTGTTGCCAATATGCAGAAGTAAAGCTAGTGAGACGCCTGAGCATGCTATCCATTCAGGTAATCATAGAGTAGTATATATAAAGGCCATAGTACCATTATTCAACGTAGTGAAGGTTGGTGGAGCATTCATTTTCTTTTCATGAAATGAGTGCATAAGAGTTGCATTGGCATCGTGTTCGTGACAAAGTGGGAAAGAGTAGTTTGTTAATAATTCAACTAACTAACGTATAGTCCAATTTTGTTCCTTTAGTTGACCTTAGTTGGAAACTATGCGTATGTTACCTCTCATCCCTCAAACCACTGCAAGACTATTTCAGATGAATTGACCGAGGTTTCACACAGGTGGCAACCATTCAAATGAAATAAAATCAGGAAGTTCCAAATAAATTGGAAAAAGGCGAAAATAAAAAGAAATCCAAACTCTTGAACAAGAGAGAGGGCTCATCCAGAAAATAAAATATAATTAATTTGATAATTTGATTAAAAAAAAGGTAGCTCGATCCTTTTGCTACCAGTGCCGGCAATAAGCATCCATCTTGCAGCTTTACTCAGGCTCTTCAGGCTGGCACTCACATGCAGAATAGACCAAGTAGTCCATGTCATCCAGTAAAACAACAGACATAAAACTGACCTCGTAATATGTATATATAATTTCTCGGACACACTAGTTACAACAGGAAGATAGTAAGCTTCCAGTGTGACATGAGAGAGTAGGAAACATGAGAGAGTAGGAAATTATTCACTAGTTAGTACTCCCAATGTGGTCTAATTAATTCAGTACAAATAGCATTGAGCCACTTGGCACTGGTTACCTTAACACTCAAAGCCTTGACGGAACTGTACCAGGATCAGTGGATCACTAGACTGAAGATCAATAATAATAGTTCATTTCTACATTTTCACAACCATTTGGTCTTCTGTTCTTCCCGTTGTCTTCTATTCCCACGGCTTTGTGTATCTTCTTTTCATTTCTCATCCTCTCCTCATCTACTTTGTATGTGAGTTTCACCTACTTGACATACTAAGAAGCTAATGCTGCTAACATGTAGAAGTGATTCAACCGCAAAAAAAACATGTAGAAGTGAAGTGGGGCACTATATTTGATACCTAGTTGTGCGAACATAGTGGTATATATAGAGGGTAGAGGCGAAGTGGGGCACTGGAATATATAGTAGTATAAATGAAGGGTACAAGTGGAATGATGCACTGGCATTTGCTATCTAGTCAGACAAAGATTTGTGGTATATATATATATATAAGGGAATCACTATAGGTCACCCAACTGATCTTTCCATGCGTGTCCACCGCCTCCATGTCCATCATATATGTTTAATCAGAAGGCTCCGTAGTAACCTTCGTTAGAGTACATGTTTGCCTGTGGGAAAGAAGATGTTAAGTATAAGAGGGGTGACTACACAGGAGCAATGAATAATATATGTCGTGGTGAAAAAAAACATTTCATTATTTTCCAGTTATATACATCTTGTTATTTATTCCCTTGTCACTACATTTTGTTGGTCTATTTCTTGGCCAACACTTGCATTTGGAGTAGTATTACCCAGAAAAACAACTAACCTTATAATTATAATGTCTCCCTCAAGTTACACACTCACGAGCCAGTTTGACTCTTTGCTCTCACCAACATCTGAGATGAACTAAACACCCACGATTAGATTGTGAAACTAAGGAAACTGTGCTAATAAAACGGAGAGATGGTGCACGTCATCTTCATGAAGAACATAAACAATGGCAATTCCATCACAACAGCAGAGAGCCAGAGACAGACTCTATACAGCCTGGACTGTGGCCTGGGTCGTGAGGCCCGGGGCGGCCCGGGCCCCGGGCAATTGCCAATTCTTGGCGCCGCCACTAGTTCCATCATAGCTCTTTACAATTGTTGGATCTTCCATGCTTCCCGATGTTTCCTATGTTTTTGTCTCTTTTGTTCCTCTATCATCATTTCCTTATCGTTTTTACACGAGTTTCACCTATTTTGATGATAGACTAAAGCTAATGTTGCCAATATGTAGAAGTAAAGTGAGAAGCCTGAGCTTGCTATCCATTCATGTGATCATAGAGTAGTATATTTTAAGGCCATAGCATTATTCAAACAAGTGATGGTTGGTGGAACATTCATTTCTTTTCATGTCTTTTAATGAAACGAATGCACATGAGTCACATTGGCATCGTGACAAAGTAGGAAAGAGTAGTTTGCTAATCATAATTAAACTAACGTCTATTCCAAGTTTGTTCTTAGAACTCCAAAATTAAACAAGTTGAACTTCAGTTGAAACGATGCATATGTTGCCTCTCATCCCTCAAATAATTGCAAGAATATTTCGGACGAATTGATAGTCGTTACACGTGGCAACCATTAGAGGAAACAAGAGAGGGGGCTCATTCATACATCAGCACCAAAATTAAATAAGTTGTTTTCCATTATAGTTAAATGTGTAAGTTTTTTTTTGCGGGTGAAGGGATTTCTCATTACTCAAGGTGGTCTCTCAGCGGAGGCCAGACGTACAACAGGGTCAATCCCCGAGTGGAACCACACAGCGGTTCGTGGGGTTCGTCGCCCGTAAGAGGCAAGTTCATGGCTACATTTATTTTGTGACCGAAACCATAGAGTAAATGAGATCTCCCTTCCAGCGGCAGTCGCTAATCTCGTATCTCCTGAATGAGGGTGCGGTGCACCGAACGATCCTCCCCATTTGCTGTGATCATCGCCACAGCCTCCGTGCAATCAAGCTCGACCGTGATAGCCAACCCGGTCCTGTTTAGGGCCAGCTCCAGGCCCTCCTTGCAAGCCGCAAGCTCCGCTCCGAGCGCATTATCGCATGTGCGCAGCTCTCTACATGCAGTATAGATGATTTTCTCTCGATCATCGCGCAAAATCATCCCTCCTCCTGCCGCTTCCGTCTCCGCAATGAAACTGCCATCGGTATTCAGCTTAGTGCGTCCCGACGCTGGCGCGGTCCATGATCGCTCCTCCTTAGCCTCCTTGGGATGCCGAGTGACAAAACGGCGGCAAAGGAGACGTCATCTTCCCCTTGACCACATCCACATTTGGGAATTGTTAGATACAGAGCGGTGAAGTAATGTACCCATGCAAGAATCGTCGTGAGGCTTCAGGAGGTGGCGGCTTCTTGTCATGCGTGATCTCATTCCGGACATGCCAGGTTCTCCACATGATCATAAGGACGACCATCCTCGTAGCCTTGTCAAGGGGGTCCAGCAGGGTAAATAGCCATTCCGGTCCTGTGTACAGGATGTCCTCCACCTTGGGGATACACCAATCCGTGGCCATAGCATGCCACAGCTCCTTTGCGAACGGGCACCTGCAGAAAGCATGGAACATATCCTCCCGTTCCGGTCCACATAAGGGGCATAGGTCAGAAACCTCAAGATGGCGAGAGAGCTTATTTGCCCAAGTAGCAAGAGAGTTCGTAACGATCCTCCAAGCAAACACGCGTACCTTTGGGGGAGCAGGGCACCCCCATATGATCTTCCAGATGGTGCGATGACCATCTGGTGCCCTACTCGTGGCGGTGGCCAGTGGACGCTCGCGCTCGTCCATGGCGAACCGATAAGCGGATCGAACGGTGAAGATACCGTTCTTCTCCGGGGCCCATGCGATGATGTCGTCGGTGACGCATGTCGAAGTACGAATGCTGGAGATCATCTCCACGTCTGCCGGGTGGAAGTAGCGATGGAGCAGGTCAAGGCGCCATGACCTATCCTCATGCAGGAGCTCGGCCACTCGTCGTAGTCGGCAGGTACCCTGTTGGGTGATAAGTTGGCGTGAAGGTTCGCGGGGGATCCATTTATCTCGCAAATCCGGATGTTACGGCCATCCCCTACATGCCAGACGATGCCCTTCTTGAGGAGCTCAAGGCCATACTGAATGGCCTGCCACGTAGGGGAGGCGTTGCCTGAGAAGATTGTATCCTCTAGGCTGCCTTCAGGGTAGTACCTCGCCTTGAGGCACCTGCGCACATAAACTGTGAGGATTTATTAGTAAGCGCCACGCCTGCCGGGCAAGGAGGGCCTGGTTGAAGGCGCGAAAATCTCGGAAACCCAGCCCGCCCTGTGTTTTGTGCGCCAGGATCCTGGCAAGCCAGCCAATGTGTCTTCCTCTTCCCTTCCGATGCTCCCACCAGAAGTTCCGGACCATGCGGTTGAGGTCATCACATACAGACATAGGAAGCTTAAACACCCCCATAACATACGTCGGTATAGCCTGCGCAATAGCTTTGATCATCGTCTCCTTTCCAGCCAAGAATAACGTGTCTCCCCATGCTATGATTCTCTTCAATAATCTGGATTGCAAGTTTTGAAATTTCCCACGAGACATGCGACCCTCCGGTGTGGGTAGCCCCAAGTATTTATCCTCAAACAAATCTGTCATAAGAACTGCACGTACTTTCTGCTGCTCTTCACTTGTACACGCATCACCAAATAAGGCACTGCACTTGGCCGGATTAATGCTATGTCCGGTGGCTCTCTCATAAGCATGCAGGACTTGCTTCACATTTCTTGCTTGCTCCTCTTCAGCTTTGAAAAAGAGGAGCGTGTCATCTGCAAAGAGCAGATGGGACACACCAGGAGCTCTGCGGCACACCTTTAGCGGGGTAAATGTGCCACTCCAAAATTTTCTTTGTTTTTAGCAAAAACCTTGTTGGTTTTTGAAGAGAGGCCATTAATTTTTTTTTTCAGAAAACCTCTCTCTTAAAAACTTTCACCTTTGGCAAGGATTTTCATTTACATCCTTTTCAAATTGGGTGTTTGAATTATGGAAACTTTTCTTCTGAATTCTTCTCCTCTCAAGTGTATTTTTTGAATTTGATTATTTTCATTTAAAAGGAAAACCCTAGGAGTTTTTGGGGCTTCTCTCATTTTGGAACCACCCATGATTTTATTTTGCCTCATGTGGAGAGACCTCCCAAAACCTCTCCATCCACTTTGAAACAACCCAAACTTTCTGTCCAAACTAAAAAAAAAATCCATTTTTGGATTTTATTCCAATTATTTCTCTTTCCAAAATAATTCTGTCTTTTCATTTGAACCTAAGGGATTTACAAAGCAAGTACCCTAATGCCTTTGATCCTTGAGCCCAAACCAACTCCCCTGGATAGTCCTTAGTACCCACAACCTAGAACCCTCTTGATCCACTCTTCTTCTTTCAAAATTTTTCAAATTTCACTCACTGCAAGTTTGGACCAGATTTGCCAAATTTGGTGAAATTCATATCTACACTTCCCCAAAAATTCCACCAAAATTCAGACAACCTCTAGTTGCAATGAGAGACCACTCCACCAAAAATCAGCTCAAGGAAAAATCCCTAGAGGCCAGAATAATTCTGTCGAACACTTGGCATGCACTGTTTTTGTTCATATTCAGTAAATTCAGAGTTTCAGTGTCGTTTCCCTGACAGAACTTCAGTCACATGCCCACTGTGCATTTGGCTCGATGCTCGCAGTCCCTCCCTCTTGTCCGGAGCTTCACACGCGCGCTTGGCGCCTTCCTGGCGTCGGTGGCGCCCTGGGCCGCCTGCGCCGGCGTGCTTTGCAGCGGCAGAACCACCGTAACGGCCGACAGGGGCAACACCATGGCAGAACGCCGTTCGGCGCCGCCCAACCCTCCTGGTAGCTCCGCGTGGCCATCTCCTTGCCAGCGCACGCATGCAGCACCGTCGCCGTGGCCTGGCACGCGCAGAGCGCGTTCTCTGCCACCAACGGGCCGTGCTGCCGTTCTGTCGAGGGCAGGCCGTAACCCTCCCTCCCGTGCTGAGTTGGACCCTGTAATGGCACCACCGCTCCACCTAGGCGATGCTCAAGCTCCTAAGCCGACCGTCCCGCCACAGCGCTCGCCATCACCCGCCGGACTTATCCGTTCACGGCAACCGCCTCGGGCCGGCTATAAATAGCACCCCCGAGCTTGCTCTCGCCCCCGCACAACTCCACCACCTCACTAGACCCCGCCTAGCCACTGGGAGAGCCTCGAGGGGCCTTTCTTCTTCGACTCCGGCCGCCCCGTTTCGCCTCGGCCTACACTCGATTCGCTCCGGTGAGGCCTGTCCCGGCGCCCCAACTTCGTCAGCATACCCTCTCGAGCAACTAAGAGTCTAACCCCCACTCCAATTTGATCTTCACTAGCTCTCTCCGACGAGGTCCACAACCACCCGAATCGCCGTCCGCCGGAGCCAGCGTCGCCGCCGACGTGGTACTCGCCGGCGACCACCACCACCTCCCACAGACGCGGAATGGCGCCCTGAACACGGAGGTACTCTCCGATCTCCCTGCCTCGCCGTGGATCGCCGCCGGCGACCACCGCGGCTCTCGGGCGCCGACGAGCTTCGTCCCCCGTTTGAAAATTCAAACCTGACGGGTGGGACCCGCCCGTCAGCCTCTCAGTTCTTTTTAAACGAACCGTTTTCTGAAGGCGTCTTCTGCCAAAGTACGTCACCCCTCTGGGCCGGCGTATTTTCAATCGAATCGTTTTCTGTTTTTATAAAGAAAACCCTGGAAAGTTTTTGTTTCATTACAGATAGGTCCCTGGACAAAAACACTAATAACTTTTAAACAGAAGAGTATTTTTGATTGATTCTTTTTCTGTCCTCTTTGAAATTTTGTCTAGTTTTTTATCAGATTTATTTGAAAAATATTTGGAGAAAATTTTGTGCACCTCACGGTATTTACGTTAGCGCGTATGTTTCTTTATACCGTAGACACCGAAGGAGGTGACGGGACCGCGAACTTCACCGAGCTAGGCTCTGACTACTCTGAGCCAGGCAAGCATGTTTGAACTTTTGATATGATGATTGTTTTGACATGTTTGCATTAGTTAGTTTCATGGCATGTTGATGAACATACCGACGAATGTCATGTTACATGCAACGATGAGGCAAGTGAGTTTCGAAAATCCATAAGTGGATGGATGTGAGTATGCATGGCCATGTGTTGGCATGAGGATGGGTAAGATGGCAGTGTTGTAGCATGCCAGTCTTATGCCAGACTATATGACTTCAGTGTCAACCCGTATCGGTCCAGTTCCTTCCATTTTTCCTTCCCTGTACTACCACATGTTTTCCGCAAGGAATATGGCTTAGTAAGTTGCAAACCGCTTTCTTGGTACACACCAAAAGGAGAGGCCGTGATGATGGTTCCATGGCCCTGGATTAAAGCTAGTCATCCGGTCAGGGGGCATGGGTGTTTCCGGTTGGGACCGAGAGGGGGGCACCCCTTAGAGCGCGCGTATATAAATTTGATCCCATGCTATTCGAGATTGTGATCTCCCCATCTCAAAAGTTTTTCTTGGACGATGTCTAGGGTGATTCCTGGCATCGAGAGGTAGGATGGGTGTGTACTGGTTAGCTGTGTTTTCTTCTGAAATACCGTAAACGGAACTAGTCCTTCGTGACTACGGAAATCCGTTGGCTGTGGGAGAAATTTTTTCGTACAAACTCTACAGAGTCATATATTCCTTTGAATCATCTATTCCATGTCCAAGTTCGGTATTATCTTATCCTGACAAATGTCAGTTTTGATGACAGAGACTCCGGTGAATCACATGAGTGCTAAGTCCGGTTAAATGTTTATTCCTGTGGATGGACTAACCCGTTTATTATCATGAATTGAATATTTATTGTGAGTATTATTTACTTGTGAATAAAAGCCCTTTCTGCGATGTCGCTCAGACGTCCGACTGTGGCATTGTTATTATTTACTTTCAATAAAAGCCCTTTCTGCGATGTCGCTCAGACGTCCGACTGTGGCATTGTTATTATTTACTTTCAATAAAAGCCCTTTTTGCGATGTCGCTCAGACGTCCGACTGTGGCATTGCTATTATTTACTTTCGATATAAGCCCTTTCTGTGATGTCGCCCCGACGTCCGACTGTGGCACGCATGTCTTTTATTTTCAGTTTAATCCCTTTACGTGGTGTCGCTTAGACGCCCGACTGCGGCATGATCTTTATTTATTTGTTCACCCTTCGAGGCGTCGCTTCAGACACCCCATCGGTTTCCTATTATTTCTTTTTGTTGGGTTTTCAGGCGGACTACCGCAGATTCCCTTTTTACTTACCTTGCTTGCTAAATTTTGAATGTGCATTGGTAAAATTAATCATGACACATCCATGCATGCATTTGTTATATCTTACGTCTGAACTGTCTTGCGAGTACTTTCAAAGTACTCACCTGGCTTGTTGATTTGGCCAGATGCTGACGAAGGCGATCTCATGGATGAAGAATTTGATAGCGAGTCCGATGCCTAGAGGAATCCCAGTCAGTCTCGTGCGACCCTGGATTTGGTCACTGTATTATATCCGCTTCCGCTGCCAAATAAATTCATCGAGCCTCACCTCGACGCTCGATGAGATGCCAGTTTTAGAGTCATGTATCTCACTCCCCGCTGTGATTTTCCACCACCACCCTATCCTCGAGTCAGTAGTATGCCTCCACACCACTGTGTCATATCCGCCATCATGTATAATTATTGGCGTGCTTGTAATAATTTGGTTGAGCAACCGTAGCTCGACCCTGTAATATATTTTATGCTACTGGCTTATTGTATCAAGAATTTGTCTACCAGTAAGGAGGATTTTTCTCATACTGGACTCAAAAGATTGGTTTCTCAATAAACATTTTTATTGGAAAACCGGTCGTGACAAGCTTGGTACCAGAGCCAGGCTGACTGTAGGAAGCCACTAGGTGCGATCGCTAATCGGTTATTAGCATAAGAGTTAATTCGTGTGGTTCCACCCCTGGCACCCGCTACATCTACTCGGCGCAGCGCTACTCGTATGGAGCCTATTAGTGAGGCGGAAGTTGAGTCCCCAGCCTCGCTACGCCCCACCCTTGGCAGGGCCAAGGAAATCATCAACATCTCTGACTAAGTACGCTTAGCCGTCATGCGATGTACGGCCGTGTAAGATATGGGAAGTAGCTTGTTTGCGCATCATGTAGGAACTGGGAGAAGTGCACTAGCCTAAATAACATGTCAGGATTATGTGCGCATATCCTGAGTGATGTATTGTATAATTACCGCCCGCGTGTAAGATATGTAATGAGCAGTCCTTCTCCGTGCGCAAATCGATTTGTTTTTCTCCGATAAGCTTGGTTATTTAATTTATTTGCCAGCTTTGTGCATTTATGGAATTGTTTTTGCGACCCTTTTCGCTTTTCTTATGGGTTTTACAAAATATATCCCCAGAGTGAAAAATGTCTCGTCCTTGGACTCGCTCCATGCCAGCTCCACCATAGGAAAATTATGGCACTCGACCGGGCAACAATTTCGCACAAGAGCAGTCGAGTCAACCGGTCAGTGAAACGGCACTTTCCCAAATGTGCCGCCTTTATGAGCAGAGTCAGCAACAACATCGGGAAATGATGAACCAAGTCATCAACATGGGAAATCACCATGGACAGTATCAGCAACATTCCAAGTTATCTGAGCTACAGAAGACACGTCCCCAAACATTTTCTCATACCGACAAGCCTCTTGAAGCCGAGGATTGGCTTCGAGATATGGAGAGAAAATTAATTATTGCAAAATGTTCAGACCCCGAGAAGGCACTATATGCCCCGCACTATCTCACAGGAGCAGCTGCATCACGGTGGGAGAATTTTCTACACATGCACCCCAACGAAAGTGATATAACCTGGGATGATTTCAAGGAAGGTTTCCGTGGTGCACACATTCCTAAAAGTATTATGAAAATCAAGAAGAGAGAGTTTGATGACCTCAAACAAAGGAACATGACAGTGTCAGATTACAACGGTCAATTTACTCTATTGTCTCGCTACGCCAATGAAGAGCGTATGACTGAAAGCAGGAAGATGGAGAAATTCCTTGACAGTCTGGCGCCCGCGCTTAAATGCCAACTGGTCGTGCACACTTTTCCAGATTTTAAGACACCAAAAGAGCACACGGAACATCTCAGGATTGTGCTAGGGGAACTCCGGAAACATCAATTGTATGTCAAGTTCAGCAAGTGCGAATTTTGGTTAAGACAAGTAGGTTTTCTAGGCCACGTGCTGACCCAAGACGGTATTGCAGTGGACCCGGAGAAAGTCAAGGCCGTACTTGGCTGGAAGTCACCAGCCAGCGTAACGGACATATGAAGTTTCTTGGGAATGGCAGGATATTACCGCAGATTTGTTGAAGGATTCTCCACCATAGCCAAGCCAATGACGCAGTTACTCAAGAAGGACAAGAAGTTTGAATGGACAGAAGCCTGCGAGAAAAGTTTCCAAGAGCTAAAACGGAAATTAACGACAGCACCGGTATTAATTGTGCCAGACATACACAAGAATTTTGAAGTGTATTGTGACGCATCCCGAAAGGGACTCGGGTGCGTGTTGATGCAAGAAGGCAAGGTTGTCGCATACGCTTCAAGGCAACTTCGCAAGCATGAGGAAAATTATCCCACTCATGACTTAGAAATGGCAGCAGTCATTCATGCACTCAAGGAATGGAGGCATTTCTTACTTGGAAATCGATGTGAAATATACACGGACCATAAAAGTCTCAAATATATTTTCACACAGCCAGAACTAAACTTACGGCAACGACGCTGGTTGGAATTGGTAAATGATTATGATGTTGGTATCCACTATCATCCAGGAAAAGCAAATGTAGTGGCCATGCTCTTAGTCGGAACCCCAGCTCCGACGAAAATAGTCTGCAAAGCTTGAGACCTGAATTCCAACAAGAATTTGCCAAACTCAACTTGTTAATGATCGCGGAAGGCACCATATCAAACTTGGAAATAAAGCCCGACCTTGTGGAGAGAATTAAAGAAGCTCAGCCTGGTCACCCCAGCATCGAAGGAATTAAAAGAAAGGTGAGTATGGGCAAGGCCTCAGAGTTCGTCATAAACGATGGAGGAATATTATGGTACGGAGACAGACTCTGCGTGCCAAATATAGAGGACCTCAAACAGCAAATTCTAGCTGAAGCCCACACCGCCCCATATTTGATCCACCCTGGAGGAACCAAAATGTATAAGGATATTCAGGAAAGATTTTGGTGGCACGGTATGAAGAGGGGCATAGCCACATTCATTGCATGTTGCGATTCTTGTCAACGCATAAAAGTTGAACATCAAAGACCAGCCGGACTACTGCAACCAAGCAAAATACCTGAGTGGAAATGGGAGGAAATAGGGATGGATTTCATTGTCGGACTACCTCGGTCACGACACGGGAATGATGCCATATGGGTCATCACCGATAGATTAACCAAGGTGGCACATTTCATTCCAGTGAAGATGACCCACAACACTCAGAGGCTTGCCAGGATTTATCTCTCCCGTATAGTTTGTCTGCATGGAGTCCCGAAGACTATAATATCCGACAGAGGCATTCAGTTCGTCTCGAGGTTCTGGGGTCATCTACAACAGGCTCTGGGAACTCAACTGGCCTTCAGTACAGCATACCATCCCCAAACTGATGGACAAACTGAACGCGTAAACCAAATTTTAGAAGACATGCTGAGAGCATGTGTCCTCACCTATGGGACCAGTTGGGAGGAAAGCCTACCATACGCCGAGTTTGCATACAACAACAGTTACCAGGCCAGCCTGCAAATGGCACCCTTTGAAGCCTTGTACGGGCGGAGATGCCGTACCCCGCTAAATTGGTCAGAGACCGGTGACAGCCGTATCTTCGGCCCAGACATGCTCAAAGAAGCCGAGGAAAAGGTCAAGCTAATCAGGGACCGACTCAAGACCGCTCAAAGCCGACAGAAGAGTTATTACGATCGGAAACATCGTGAGGTCAGATTCGAACCCGGTGAATTTGTGTACCTACGAGTATCACCTATGAGGGGACTGCGACGGTTTAAGATTAAGGGGAATTTAGCACCAAGATTCATTGGACCATTCTGCATAGTGGCACGAAGAGGCACGGTAGCTTACCAGTTAGACTTGCCCGAAGAATTGTCCGACATCCACAACGTGTTCCACGTCTCCCAATTAAGGAAGTGCGTAAGCAAACCAGAGAAACAAGTATCCCATGAGAACATTGACGTGCAGCCAGACCTCACCTATCGGGAACGTCCAGTAAAATTATTAGAGGAGTCTGAAAGGAGGACCCGACAGAAAACCATCAAGTTTTTCAAAGTTCAGTGGAGCAATCACACCGAAAGTGAAGCAACTTGGGAAAGAGAGGATTTTCTTCGGGCAGAGCATCCACACTTATTTAAGGATCAGCTGAAATCTCGGGGACGAGATTTTTCCTAAGGGGGTAGGTGTTGTGACACTCCAAAATTTTCTTTTGGTTTTTAGCAAAAACCTTGTTGGTTTTTGAAGAGAGGCCATTTAATTTTTTTTTCAGAAAACCTCTCTCCTAAAAACTTTCACCTTTGGCAAGGATTTTCATTTACATCCTTTTCAAATTGGGTGTTTGAATTATGGAAACTTTTCTTCTGAATTCTTCTCCTCTCAAGTGTATTTTTTTTTGAATTTGATTATTTTCATTTAAAAGGAAAACCCTAGGAGTTTTTGGGGCTTCTCTCATTTTGGAACACCCATGATTTTATTTTGCCTCATGTGGAGAGACCTCCCAAAACCTCTCCATCCACTTTGAAACAACCCAAACTTTCTGTCCAAACTAAAAAAAATCCATTTTTGGATTTTATTCCAATTATTTCTCTTTCCAAAATAATTCTGTCTTTTCATTTGAACCTAAGGGATTTACAAAGCAAGTACCCTAATGCCTTTGATCCTTGAGCCCAAACCAACTCCCCTGGATAGTCCTTAGTACCCACAACCTAGAACCCTCTTGATCCACTCTTCTTCTTTTCAAAATTTTCAAATTTCACTCACTGCAAGTTTGGACCAGATTTGCCAAATTTGGTGAAATTCATATCTACACTTCCCCAAAAATTCCACCAAAATTCAGACAACCTCTAGTTGCAATGAGAGACCACTCCACCAAAAATCAGCTCAAGGAAAAATCCCTAGAGGCCAGAATCATTCTGTCGAACACTTGGCATGCACTGTTTTTGTTCATATTCAGTAAATTCAGAGTTTCAGTGTCGTTTCCCTGACAGAACTTCAGTCACATGCCCACTGTGCATTTGGCTCGATGCTCGCAGTCCCTCCCTCTTGTCCGGAGCTTCACACGCGCGCTTGGCGCCTTCCTGGCGTCGGTGGCGCCCTGGGCCGCCTGCGCCGGCGTGCTTTGCAGCGGCAGAACCACCGTAACGGCCGACAGGGGCAACACCATGGCAGAACGCCGTTCGGCGCCGCCCAACCCTCCTGGTAGCTCCGCGTGGCCATCTCCTTGCCAGCGCACGCATGCAGCACCGTCGCCGTGGCCTGGCACGCGCAGAGCGCGTTCTCTGCCGCCAACGGGCCGTGCTGCCGTTCCGTCGAGGGCAGGCCGTAACCCTCCCTCCCGTGCTGAGTTGGACCCTGTAATGGCACCACTGCTCCACCTAGGCGATGCTCAAGCTCCTAAGCCGACCGTCCCGCCACAAGGTTGAGATTATAGTAACTGAAATATATGTTAGCTGCAATTTGCTAAAGGGTGATATGCTTATGATCTTATGGATGGAAGCCCTAGAGTTCAATTGCCAGGACTTTTTTCACAAGGTTAGTGTACTGCAGGCCTAGATCCTTATTTATGTTACTACAAAGCTTACGTTTTAGACTGCACCTAAGTTGACATGTTTCTATGGTCTACATTTTGCGGATTGGAGAGTTAGGATCAGCTGGCCCCGAGTGCAAAGAACTTCAAGAAAAAACAACAGAGTTGTTGATGGATAATTCAGCCGGCTTGCTTCTCTGTTTGCCAATTGTTTGGAGCTACGAGGGTAACTATTTACTGTATTGTGGTAGATTTCTTTTGCTCTGATAACTAATCTATTTTAAGTTTTTAACTGATTTCAGTGTCCTAAATCTCTAGTGCAAAAACTATAGCAATGGATGTGTTGCCCTTCAGAGGTGGTGCCGGAAGGATCAGGGGCGAAGCCAACATAGAGAAGGAGGCGATTGTGATCGCAGCTAAGGGAAGCAAAAGCACGTGGAGGGGCATTCCTCAGCCTACTGGTACATGTCATTCTTCCAGCAAGCGGCGCCAGTTCCAAAATGAAGATTTGCTTAATTGTGAAAGGATGTTTTGTCTCAAACTCTATATGGTCCAAGATATACAATCATTTCTTGAAAATCATATTACTTCCATCCCAAAAAGCTTGTCTTAGATTTGTATAAATGCGGATGTTGGTTCCCTGCTCTAGTTCTTGTAAGCTGAAAATCTGCGTTCTTTCTGCAGTATCTTTGTTTGAAGAGATTAACGGCTGGCAAAGACTAAGTCTCCTCTGGTGTGCATCAATCAAGGGTTACATGTAGTTCTACTTATGCCCAGCCCGGCAAGGTAGCGGGTATATATGGAAGAAGCTATGTTGTTAATCTGTTATATCGTGATTTAAGACCAGCAAATGGTTAGAATATTAACCCTCGGTTAGCATGGTATCCAATATGCCTAGATTGAATATAAATTGTTGCCTAGATTGATATAAGTTGTTACATTCACAGGCTATCTTCATGCAAACAGAGTTAGGCATTAACTGATGCAAGCTGGCTCTTCCAGATGGCATCTACTCTGTTTTCAGTGGTGGAAAAAATATATCTTCACAACTATATTGAGCCTTGAGCGTGTTCTGTAGACTGTAGTCCTTTCTTCAAATTTTTTTAAAGCTGGATGTGATACTGGATGGTCTGAATTATCGGCTGTCTAGGTTTTTTCTGCCCTGAGAATAGATCACAAACTGTACCTGCATATTTAATAATTTTTGTGCACATTATGTTTTGCTTCCATGGTTTGTATGCTTTTGAACTATTCCTGTCTTCATTTAGGCATGGATGTGGTTCGCAACTCAGTACTTTATTTCGTTGTCCACAATATTGGCTGATAAATCAGTTAAGTGCCTGATTAATGCCTACTTGGTGGGTCACTGAGTATCTGATTAACTGATTTATTGGCCGATTAACTGCCGTTCACCTATTAATCCCCTACTCACCAGCCGATCAACAGCTAACGATTTCCTTAATATTGTCTTATTTTGCTATCTGTTAGCATACACGATGACAACGAAATTATGTCTTAATTTTTGTTCTCTATGAAATCCAGCCTATTCATATATGGTAGTTGATTGATTGATTTGCTGTATTGCTCAAGAGCTTTAGATAATGGACCATTTATTCATAGTTAATCATGTATTTGAGCTATTAAGAATTTATTTAGGATCTTACTTCAAGACATTTCGTGTCACAGGCCACTGTGGTTGTCTTGAAAGATTGTCCTCCCTCTGTATTAGCAATCTCTTAAATATGCGGGATTTTTCAAATCTGCGGGCATGCTGCAGGAACTCCTCATGAGAAGTAAGCACCCCTTTGGCTAGGTACTGGTTCTCTTATGCATTGAAGTTTATGCCCTTATTTTGTCAGACTTTGGTATATAATCGGGAGCACTTGGTGCCGTGCGAGAGAAACTCCTAGTAGTCCAATTCTATCTGGAGAGATTTTCATTTCTTAATGCCTCAGATCACTGTTAAGAACAATTGAAAGACATGGTTCGAAGCAATGATCACATGACAAGATTGCACCATCAATGTAGTTTACAAATTTTGCCATTGCTCTTGTATGCTCCCACACGCCGTAGCATGACATAACAGGGGACCCCTAAATTCATTAACCTTTCCTCTCCAATATATGGACGTAGTACATTCTTCATGAGATAATTAAAAGACTGGTGCTGTTGTATGCAATGCGAAGACCAGGCAGATGATCCCAATACGAAAGCCAAAGCTCTGCTATTCGGTCATTGCATCCAGACAAAATCAACAAGGCTCTCTGGTCTTTGCTCCAACATCCAACAGTTGGACCAGAGTATTATTAACTATCTGCCAGTGTTTGCCAACCTTTATAGCTTTGTTGAGTACTGCTGTCATTTTCGGTCTCTAGTAATGTAATGTAATAATTACATTACTAAAAAAATCCACTTAGCTGTAAACAGATGGGTAAAAGCTGGAACATGAGAGGTATGTAGTGATTTTTTTTTCTGAAAATAAAAGGTATCCAAAGAAACTATGTCTAACCAGTCAAATCAAGTAGGGCATTCAAATGATAAGAAAAAACAATCTAGAAAATAATCAAAAGTTGCAGTTTTCAGATGAGGAAGGACGAAAGAGATAATAAATGAGAGCTGTAAAGAGAAGGAAGGGAGCCGTCCATTGCCATCCATGGCCATGGACTTGCAATCCAACTCCCCTATATATACGACACCTACTAACCCCAATCTCCATCCATTCACTCCCTGTCCTCTCCTCTCCTCGCTTAGCTTTCTTCCTCCTTGGTAGCTCTAGTCTCCTTGGTGTGGGTAGCCATGGCGGCCCCGATGTTGAACCAGCTCAACACCCTCGTGGCCAACATGTTCGCCGTGGTAAAGCTATTTACTATTTTGGTGCCAATTATGCGGAAATTCATTTAGGTGGATAGGTAACGCGATATTTGTCGGGGAATTTGATGGTTTTGTTTTGTCTTTATTTGGTGGCTAGGGTTTGCTGGACGATCAGTTCCAGGAGCTGCAGATGCTACAGGAAGGGAGCGCCCCAGACTTCATCGTCAAGGTTGTCACACTCTTCTGCGAGGACGGCGAGCGTATCATCGGCGAGATCGCCAAGCTGCTGTACACAAGCTTCCTTTCCTTTGCTCGCCCGCCCGTGTTGTGTGATCCAACCATTAGTGTAGAGTGGTTAGTTTGATTTTTAGCTTGGGGATATGGTTGCTGTTTTTTCAGAGACAAGCCATGTGTGGACTATGACAAGGTGAGCGGTTTTGTGCTTGAGCTCAAGGGAAGCAGTGCATGGTGAGCTCTTTTCTTCTTCTTTCATGTCCTCTTTGTATGTGATTGTGCAACAGTATAGGAATCGTGATTGTTTCGGTTCTTGACGTGCAAATTAGGTGTTTAGCTCCCTGCTCGATACATGGTAAGGTGTCCAATCATCTTGGGGGAGAATTACGGTCTGTTTCATCATTGTAGTGTTTTATGTCGTAGATCTGACAAGGATGGTCCATTTCCTGCATTGGTTGGACGACTCAACAGTATATATTGATGTTCTTTCGTATTAGTGCCACTTCTGGTCGATATGTGGAGGGCTGAGATCTGTTGGGCATGTTGCAGTGATTTACCATATAGATCCGACAAAAATTATCCGTCCCATACACATTGGGCAGCTCAACAAGTAGATCTTCCCATTTATTTGGGGAGAGGTGACATCCATTTGGCCGTTATACTCATTTAGATTTAGATACGACGAACAACTTTGTCGTCGTACTGTTTTGTGATTTAGATACGACAAGCCGATTGGCCATTGTATTGTTTTATGATCTGCATTCCAGAAACAGTTTGTCTGTTATATTGTTTTATGATTTAGGTCAGACAAACAATTAGGCCATTGTACTGTTGTGTGATATGCATCCGACAAACTGTTTGGCCATTATACTACTATATTATTTAGATCTGACAAATTGTTTGGCCGTTGTTACCGTTTGATGATTTGGATCAGACAAATATGATCTGCTTCCCATGAACCAGACAGCTCAATGAGTACTGTGGTAAGTGGTCCAGCCGATTAAAAAAAATCCATTCAGTCATTGTCATGATCCGACATCGATAAAAAAACATCATATGTTCCACACACATCAAAAGGCTCAAAGAATCACTTCATCTCCTTTTTAAAGTGGGGGCTCCTATAATTAATTTGGGTAGGATTATCATACTGTATTTTATCGTCACATCATTCCATGACATAGATCAGAGAAACATGTTTGTTCAGCCATTGTCATGTTTAATAATTTAGATCTGTCAAATATTATATGTTCCGCACACATCAAGCGGCTCAAAGAGTAGCACTTCACATCGTGGGTCTCTTATAATTAATTTGGTGAGGATTATCATGCTCTCTTTTATCGTCACAACATTCCGTGACATAGATCAGAGAAACATGTTCCGCTGCATTCACATTACTTGGATGGTTTTGTACACTCGAGTTATCTTATATATTCAGGTCAATTGATCCCATTCGAACTAGTTGATAGTTTTGCAAGGTTAGCCTTTGTGTGATTATTAATATACATCAATAGTATTATCCTTAGAAACTAATATTATTATGCCCAAACTGTTCCCTTGCCTAATCAAGTTAAAGTCCATGTATGTTTTTGGTCTATACATGTGATTCTTATGGAATCAGAGGAGTAAGCCAATGAGTCACTACGCTTTACTCGTAAAATATCTAGCTTATTCAAAGTCATTTATCGTGGATTAGCACTTTCATTAGAGAAACTATACATATTTTCTATTGGATGGATTAATGTTTCATATTGCATATGCTCTGGTGAAATAAATTGCTTTGCTTACACTGGGCTTTCATAGTTGTATTTAGTTGACCTCTTAACTCAGGTATAGATAATCATAGTGCTACATCTATTCGCTTAGGATTCTGAAGTGAAGAGATAGAACTGCAATTTTCATTTTCATTCATTAAAGCGGTTTTTGTGGGTCTTTCTGATTGTATGCTATTGCATATTGCAGTATTGGTGCTCAGAGAGTGAAGAACAGCTGCATTCAGTTCCATCAGTGTTGTCAGGAGAAGAGCAGAGATGGGTTAGTACCTTGTATCATTATGTCACACTATGGTATTTTCGGTTCATTGTGTTACTGAAATCTCCATACTGAATGTGATGGCCTAGTGTGCTCTACTCATCTACTGTAACATATTTCCATATTTATTAGTGTTAGTATATTTTGATGCAATTGCATGTTCATTGCCTTTGTAAACTACTCATTTTATTCAGCCTGTATAGAGACACAGATTTGGGTGACTCCACTGAGCTTGTTGGGTTAGGAATATAACTGCGCTAGTACAATTTTCTAGTTAATCATATCCTAATGTTGTATTAAATGTAGGAACACTATTCCATGAATATTTAGAAACAAAAATTGAAGCGATAAGCTGGGTTCTCTTTACAACAGTGACGGCAATGCCCCAATTATCATAGCGTTTAGAGCTATAAAAGGGAAACTAAGTTTTGTCTTCTTCTCTGAATATTGCACATCTATACAATAAATAAACATATAACTTGTTGATGTTTCAGTCTTCCGATTGATGTTACAAGCACCTTTTTACATGTAAGTTTTCAAAATAAAGGTGTCATTCTTTGTTAGAGTTACCCCTTGTCTCTGTTAGATTATTGTCTATGGACGCAAGTGTATATCTTGTTAAGCAAGTATGTCCAGGACTCCAGGGTGATATTCATAAGACCTCTAAATAAGCTGTTACGATAATTCTACCAGAGGAAAAAAAACTATGGAGGCAAATTGTAATGGGATGAGCATTTTTGGTAGTTTTTAATTATTATCATGTTTTTTTCATGAGCTGCTAATTATTAACACGTTTCTTTCGTGAGCTGCAAATGGGAAGGAGTTTCACAAGTTACTGGACTGTTTTCCTTGTAGGTGCCTGAACTCACTGGATTCTGTGAGGAACGATTTCTATGATGTGTGCAGCATGTTCATGCCACATGCTTCAGGTACTACTTTTAAAAAACTCGTCTTAAACTCTTTGTAGCATTACAGTAGTAAAACTGGAATGCGAAGGAGACACTTCTTATCCTAAAGTTTGCTTGATGTGAAAAACATTGAACCAAACAAATGAAAAGCTTGTTAATGAGATGAATGTAGTATTTGCAGTGCTAAAGTGTACTCAGAGAGTCAGAGGTACTAAGTTGTCTAGAGTAGTGTTTGGGACTACTGGAAATCTCAGTTGAAAACCTCTGTTGATAGATAACTGGTTTGCATATCTTTTATATATGAATATTAGCTTCAATGTAGCTCGAAAGGTCACTATAGTTTTGCATCAACCTATCACATCATTGATATTTGATACACTTCATGTCTTGCTTCATTGTCTGGATGATGGACATCCTTGCAAATACTCTGCGTTTAATTGTTTGGGCTGTAGTTCTTAGTAAAACTCATTTTCTTATATTGCAAGCATTTCTTAATGGGTTACGCAACTAACCTGTTGTTCTGTTTCTGGTGCAGCTGAGCCAGCAGGTCCAGGCCTTAATCCTTAACTCTAGACTTGAGCGATAAAGCTGGAGCTGCATGTTCTGATGGCACAACACCTTTGAAGTCCTAGAACATGCTCAACCTAGCTTATATAGCTTGGAGTCATTTGCTTATGTGGGGTCTGTAGCTGTCTGGTGGCAAGCTAATCATCTACTAGTATCGATGTCTTTGTTATCATCCGTAGTTTCGTTTGGAATTCTGAGTGGTCAAATAAAAAATTCAGCTGTAGCTGTTTTGTGGATTATTGGTGGTTAATATGGTGTCTTAGTTCTAGTCGGTTTGTTGTTCGTAGAAATGCAGCTGCAGTGTAATCTTTACAATATTGTGCCTCGTCGATCGGTGTACCGACTGTTGTGGTACATTGTGGAGAACAGATTTGATCTATCTATTTTATTTCATATTATTAAGACGAGGCAAACAAGTCACCACCTTTCATCAACTAAATAATTTCCTCTGCAGATTATACAGTATATACAATTATAGCGGATGATGTTTAAAGCCGATAAAAACTAAACATAACAAGTGTGCGAATGTCTGCATTAGAATGGGAACAATGGAAGTTGATCCAAACTAATCATACATTCTTACCAACCTACTAACTCAAGCAGCTAAGCGTGCATTTTGTAATGGTTGGAGCCTCAACTTCTGAACATCTGTTGCTTTAACAGGAAGATATCCTACTCTCGGTGGGGCAGCATATGCCTCGGATCTGACTGAATGGATGTTAGCTGGAGCAACAAGAATTTACTACAGAGAGAGTATATGAAGAGTATTCCTCTCTTGGCTTCAGATTAACTGCTTCCGGCCTCAACTTTTAGAATCCACATGGAAAAAATGCACCAAGTTCGCATACAAGTATATTTAAAGGGCTACTAGTGTATTAAGTAATTTGATCTGAACTATGTTCATGCATTTGGTTTTGTTACCCCACAAGTTTGATTTCTTTGCGTTTCATCACATCCATCTTTACTGACCTACAGTACAAAAATTTGAATTGGCAGACGGCAACACCGATCCAAACAGGCTCTAAGTAGCCCTGTCATCCAGTCAAACAACAGACATCAAACTGACCTCGTAATAAGTATATATAATTTCTCCGACACACTAGTTACATCAGGTACCTCCCAGTGTGACATGATGAGAACAGGAAGGTAATCACTATTAGTTATTACTCCCAATGCGATCTAATTAATTCAACACAAATAGCATTGAGCCATTGGGCACTGGTTACAACACTCACCACTGGTCATCAATACACTAGTTTAAACCAGAGAAGCTGTACAGATCCATTCGGTTGAAGATCAATAATAGTAGTTCATTTCTACATTGTCGCAACCATTTGGTCTTTTGTTCTTCCCGTTGTTTCCTATTCCCACGGCTTTGTGTATCTTTTTTCTCCATTTCTCATCCTCTCCGCATCTACTTTGTATGAGAGTTTCACCTACTTGACGTACTAAGATGCTAATGCTGCTAACATGGAGTACAAGTGAGGCAGGGGGGGGGGGCACTGGAATTTGATATCTAGTCGGGCAAAGATAGTGGTATATATAAAGGGTAGAGGTGAAGTGGGGCACTGGAATATTGTGGTATAAATGAAGGGTAGAAGTGGAATGATGCACAGGCATTTGCTATCTAGTCACGCGAAGATTTGTGGTATGTGTAAAGGGTAAAAGTGAAATGAGGCACTGGAATACAATATCTAGTTACCTATTTGTAATTTTTTGTTGTTGAAATATACTCATATAGGATCTAGTGTTGAAACTCTCGTCAATACAAAGCCAACAGTAAAAACAGATTATGAATAGGACATATGGTTGAGCTAGAAAACTATTTTTTGTCTTCAAAATTGGTTTTAATGTACTAAGAGCACCTACATCCGGACGCCTCAAACCCCCATGAAATGCCCGGATGGACGACCCGGTCAGTGACCGGTCAAAAAAAACCTGACCCAGACGGACGCCTCAAGCCGGCCTCAAATGCCCAGGTTGACCATCACCCCTCATATCCTGCCCAAATATGAGGCGGATATGAGGAGGCCCGGGTGCAACCAGACGTGTCTGCCATGTCGGGACCGACCCACGCTGGCCCACCCTGACCCCACATATAATCGCCCCCATCCGCTCCTTGGACCAAACCTTAGCCATTCCACTCCACTCTCCTCCAGTCCACTCCACACTCAAGCTCCCATCTGGCGATCTCCGGCATGGCAGGCAATGGATTAGAATCCTCCGTCAACTGATCCGTGAACTAGGACCTCATCTCAGGCGTGCCCGAGGAGGAGATAGTCGTCCGCAGTGCGCTCCACCGCCCCCACGAGGAGAATGCCCGACATCTATTGAACTCGATCCGGCGCGAATCCATCGCTTCCGCCCAAATGGTGCATGGATCCGGCGCAAGGCAGGTCATCGCTACCTCGTGGAGGCGGTGTGCTCCATCTGGCATCCAAACGCCCCCTTCGTTGGCGCGCGGGTGATGGCCATCCTTGGTCCGTCTGCTGAGTGTATGGCATGGTGTGCCTGTCGTGCGAGCTGGAGGGCGCTTGAGGTCGCGACAACCCTCGCTGTAGACGTCGACGAGGTGGAGTCGCACTCTCTGGCGCCTCAACGGATGGCCTGCAACACTGGGCGCCACATCCACACATCATGGTTGACGGGGCCTCCAACCATGATGGATGCCGTTGACCTCACATCGACCGACGACCGGAGAAACACTCCAAGGGGCGCAACCGGCCACTAGACACGGACACGGTGGAGTCGGACGAGCTGCACTTAGATTAGGTTTCACGTTGCATGTAATTTTATGGATTTGAGGTTTCTTAATTGATGTATCAGTTGTGGAAGAGATTATTTGAGATGTGACCGTTCACTATGCATGGACGCGCCCGAGCGCGACCATGTTTTTTTTAACACAGTACAGATGCAAGTGCTCATATATGCACGCATACACTCACCCCCTTAAACGCACACACGCACACCCTACCCCTATAAGCACCTCTGAGAGACTGAGCCGGCATATCATCTTGAGATTTTACAAAGTCACCGTAGGCGCCTCTTAGTCGACTGGAACGTCTCCTCCCACTGAATACGCATCGCTGAAAATCTTGAAATAAATCCAAGATAAATGCGAGCACCGAGACTTGAACCCGGATGACTGGAGATACGACTGTCCTTCTAACCATCCAACCATAGGTTGACCGCGGGCGTTTGAGGGGTTTGATTTGGTGTATCCAGCCGTAGATGCTCGAATATCATCTTGTTTATCTCTTCCTTTGTGTAGTCAGTAATTTCACATTTCTCTTCGTGTGTGTACTTAGAGATTTGCTTGTTGCATGGTGATAGATTCCTTTTTTGCTTTTTGCATGGAATCTCCTACCATAGGTTGACCGCGGGCGTTTGAGGGGTTTGATTTGGTGTATCCAGCCGTAGATGCTCGAATATCATCTTGTTTATCTCTTCCTTTGTGTAGTCAGTAATTTCACATTTCTCTTCGTGTGTGTACTTAGAGATTTGCTTGTTGCATGGTGATAGATTCCTTTTTTGCTTTTTGCATGGAATCTCCTACCTAGTAAAAAGTTGTGCCATACAACAAACGCGCCGGCGATTGCTCCTTATAAAACTTGTTAGTAGTCACGACCATAAAACCCCACGTCAAGACATCATATATATCATAGATGACCGATAAAATTAGTCTTTTGTTACACTCTATAGCAACTTCACTAAGAAAACGGGACGTGACAACACAAATTGATTGGACCAGTATCTTACAAAACTTCCATCATTATGTTAGCCACAATAAACTTCACATGTTTTCCAGCAATTCACATGACATCATTAAAATGTTATAAGTATTGGATAAGAAGAATCGACAACACATTCTTACTGGGATAGCATCTTAGGGTTCCTTGAATATATATCTCATGTCGGGTAAATCCTTAGCTCCCTTCCCCATCTTACTTTTTTTACGGGGACTTCCCCCTCTTACTAATACTACAGAGTGGCTGTTTAGCTAGAAGATAATCAAAAGGAGAGACGTAACACTGGAATAGTTATTGGTTAGCGTGGATTGAAGGTAAGTGCACCATCTACAAGTAATCACGATTAGCATGTGGGAAAGAAGATGTTAAGTATAAGACTGGTAATGGCGTAATGCATGGAGTAGTGAAAAAAATCCATTCATATATACATCTCTGTTATTTATTCCTTGCTACTGCATTTATTGGTCTCTTTACGATGAACACTCGTATTTGGAGTGGTATTACCCAGAAAAACAATAGAAATGCAACTAACCTTATAATTATAATGCCTCCCTCAAGTTACGCACTGACGAGCCAGTGTGACTCTTAGCTCTGACCACTATCGATGAACTTAACACCCATGGTTAGATTGTAAAACTAAGAAAACAGTGCTGATAAAACTAGAGATGGTGCACATCGTCTTCGTGAAGAACATAAACAATGGCAGTTTCATCATAGCTTTTTTTTTGTTACAATTGTTGGATCTTCCATTCTTCCCGGTGTCTCCTGTTCCATGGGTTTTTGTCACTTTTATTCCTCTCACACCATTTCCTTATCTTCTGTAAATGAGTTTCACCTATTTGATGATAGACTATAGCTAGTGTTGCCAATATGCAGAAGTAAAGCTAGTGAGACGCCTGAGCATGCTATCCATTCAGGTAATCATAGAGTAGTATATATAAAGGCCATAGTACCATTATTCAACGTAGTGAAGGTTGGTGGAGCATTCATTTTCTTTTCATGAAATGAGTGCATAAGAGTTGCATTGGCATCGTGTTCGTGACAAAGTGGGAAAGAGTAGTTTGTTAATAATTCAACTAACTAACGTATAGTCCAATTTTGTTCCTTTAGTTGACCTTAGTTGGAGACTATGCGTATGTTACCTCTCATCCCTCAAACCACTGCAAGACTATTTCAGATGAATTGACCGAGGTTTCACACAGGTGGCAACCATTCAAATGAAATAAAATCAGGAAGTTCCAAATAAATTAGAAAAAGGCGAAAATAAAAAGAAATACAAACTCTTGAACAAGAGAGGGGGCTCATCCAGAAAATAAAATATAATTAATTTGATAATTTGAGTTAAAAAAAGGTAGCTCGATCCTTTTGCTACCAGTGCCGGCAATAAGCATCCATCTTGCTGCTTTACTCAGGCTCTTCCAGGCTGGCACTCACATGCAGAATAGACCAAGTAGTCATGTCATCCAGTAAAACAACAGACATAAAACTGACCTCGTAATATGTATATATAATTTCTCGGACACACTAGTTACAACAGGAAGATAGTAAGCTTCTAGTGTGACATGAAGAGAGTAGGAAACATGACGAGAGTAGGAAATTATTCACTAGTTAGTACTCCCAATGTGGTCTAATTAATTCAGTACAAATAGCATTGAGCCACTTGGCACTGGTTACCTTAACACTCAAAGCCTTGACGGAACTGTACCAGGATCAGTGGATCACTATACTGAAGATCAATAATAATAGTTCATTTCTACATTTTCACAACCATTTGGTCTTCTGTTCTTCCCGTTGTCTTCTATTCCCACGGCTTTGTGTATCTTCTTTTCATTTCTCATCCTCTCCTCATCTACTTTGTATGTGAGTTTCACCTACTTGACATACTAAGAAGCTAATGCTGCTAACATGTAGAAGTGATTCAACCGCAAAAAAAACATGTAGAAGTGAAGTGGGGCACTATATTTGATACCTAGTTGTGCGAACATAGTGGTATATATAGAGGGTAGAGGCGAAGTGGGGCACTGGAATATATAGTAGTATAAATGAAGGGTACAAGTGGAATGATGCACTGGCATTTGCTATCTAGTCAGACAAAGATTTGTGGTATATATATAAGGGAATCACTATAGGTCACCCAACTGATCTTTCCATGCGTGTCCACCGCCTCCATGTCCATCATATATGTTCTAATCAGAAGGCTCCGTAGTAACCTTCGTTAGAGTACATGTTTGCCTGTGGGAAAGAAGATGTTAAGTATAAGAGGGGTGACTGCACAGGAGCAATGAATAATATATGTCGTGGTGAAAAAAAAAACATTTCATTATTTGCCAGTTATATACATCTTTGTTATTTATTCCTTGTCACTACATTTGTTGGTCTATTTCTGGCCAACACTTGCATTTGGAGTAGTATTACCCAGAAAAACAACTAACCTTATAATTATAATGTCTCCCTCAAGTTACACACTCACGAGCCAGTTTGACTCTTTGCTCTCACCAACATCTGAGATGAACTAAACACCCACGATTAGATTGTGAAACTAAGGAAACTGTGCTAATAAAACGGAGAGATGGTGCACGTCGTCTTCATGAAGAACATAAACAATGGCAGTTCCATCACAACAGCAGAGAGCCAGAGACAGACTCTATACAGCCTGGACCATGGCCTGGGTCGTGAGGCCCGGGGCGGCCCGGGCCCTGGCCAATTCTTGGCGCCGCCACTAGTTCCATCATAGCTCTTTACAATTGTTGGATCTTCCATGCTTCCCGATGTTTCCTATGTTTTTGTCTCTTTTGTTCCTCTATCATCATTTCCTTATCGTTTTTACACGAGTTTCACCTATTTTGATGATAGACTAAAGCTAATGTTGCCAATATGTAGAAGTAAAGTGAGAAGCCTGAGCTTGCTATCCATTCATGTGATCATAGAGTAGTATATTTTAAGGCCATAGCATTATTCAAACAAGTGATGGTTGGTGGAACATTCATTTCTTTTCATGTCTTTTAATGAAACGAATGCACATGAGTCACATTGGCATCGTGACAAAGTAGGAAAGAGTAGTTTGCTAATCATAATTAAACTAACGTCTATTCCAAGTTTGTTCTTAGAACTCCAAAATTAAACAAGTTGAACTTCAGTTGAAACGATGCATATGTTGCCTCTCATCCCTCAAATAATTGCAAGAATATTTCGGACGAATTGATAGTCGTTACACGTGGCAACCATTAGAGGAAACAAGAGAGGGGGCTCATTCATACATCAGCACTAAAATTAAATAAGTTGTTTTCCATTATAGTTAAATGTGTAAGTTTTTTTTTGCGGGTGAAAAGGGATTTCTCATTACTCAAGGTGGTCTCTCAGCGGAGGCCAGACGTACAACAGGGTCAATCCCCGAGTGGAACCACACAGCGGTTCGTGGGGTTCGTCGCCCGTAAGAGGCAAGTTCATGGCTACATTTATTTTGTGACCGGAAACATAGAGTAAATGAGATCTCCCTTCCAGCGGCAGTCGCTAAATCTCGTATCTCCTGAATGAGGGTGCGGTGCACCGAACGATCCTCCCCATTTGCTGTGATCATCGCCACAGCCTCCGCGCAATCAAGCTCGACCGTGATAGGCAACCCGGTCCTGTTTAGGGCCAGCTCCAGGCCCTCCTTGCAAGCCGCAAGCTCCGCTCCGAGCGCATTATCGCATGTGCGCAGCTCTCTACATGCAGTATAGATGATTTCTCCTCGATCATCGCGCAAAATCATCCCTCCTCCTGCCGCTTCCGTCTCCGCAATGAAACTGCCATCGGTATTCAGCTTAGTGCGTCCCGACGCTGGCGCGGTCCATGATCGCTCCTCCTTAGCCTCCTTGGGATGCCGAGTGACAAACGGCGGCAAGGAGACCGTCATCTTCCCCTTGACCACATCCGCATTTGGGAATTGTTAGATACAGAGCAGTGAAGTAATGTACCCATGCAAGAATCGTCGTGAGGCTTCAGGAGGTGGCGGCTTCTTGTCATGCGTGATCTCATTCCGGACATGCCAGGTTCTCCACATGATCATAAGGACGACCATCCTCGTAGCCTCGTCAAGGGGGTCCAGCAGGGTAAATAGCCATTCCGGTCCTGTGTACAGGATGTCCTCCACCTTGGGGATACACCAATCCGTGGCCATAGCATGCCACAGCTCCTTTGCCAACGGGCACCTGCAGAAAGCATGGAACATATCCTCCCGTTCCAGTCCACATAAGGGGCATAGGTCAGAAACCTCAAGATGGCGAGAGAGCTTATTTGCCCAAGTAGCAAGAGAGTTCGTAACGATCCTCCAAGCAAACACGCGTACCTTTGGGGGAGCAGGGCACCCCCATATGATCTTCCAGATGGTGCGATGCCATCTGGGTGCCCTACTCGTGGCGGTGGCCAGTGGACGCTCGCGCTCGTCCATGGCGAACCGATAAGCGGATCGAACGGTGAAGATACCGTTCTTCTCCGGGGCCCATGCGATGATGTCGTCGGTGACGCATGTCGAAGTACGAATGCTGGAGATCATCTCCACGTCTGCCGGGTGGAAGTAGCGATGGAGCAGGTCAAGGCGCCATGACCTATCCTCGTGCAAGAGCTCGGCCACTCGTCGTAGTCGGCAGGTACCCTGTTGGGTGATAAGTTGGCGTGAAGGTTCGTGGGGGATCCATTTATCTCGCCAAATCCGGATGTTACGGCCATCCCCTACATGCCAGACGATGCCCTTCTTGAGGAGCTCAAGGCCATACTGAATGGCCTGCCACGTAGGGGAGGCGTTGCCTGAGAAGATTGTATCCTCTAGGCTGCCTTCAGGGTAGTACCTCGCCTTGAGCACCTGCGCACATAAACTGTGAGGATTTATTAGTAAGCGCCACGCCTGCCGGGCAAGGAGGGCCTGGTTGAAGGCGCGAAAATCTCGGAAACCCAGCCCGCCCTGTGTTTTGTGCGCCAGGATCTTTGGCCAAGCCAGCCAATGTGTCTTCCTCTTCCCTTCCGATGCTCCCCACCAGAAGTTCCGGACCATGCGGTTGAGGTCATCACATACAGACATAGGAAGCTTAAACACCCCCATAACATACGTCGGTATAGCCTGCGCAATAGCTTTGATCATCGTCTCCTTTCCAGCCAAGAATAACGTGTCTCCCCATGCTATGATTCTCTTCAATAATCTGGATTGCAAGTTTTGAAATTTCCCACGAGACATGCGACCCTCCGGTGTGGGTAGCCCCAAGTATTTATCCTCAAACAAATCTGTCATAAGAACTGCACGTACTTTCTGCTGCTCTTCACTTGTACACGCATCACCAAATAAGGCACTGCACTTGGCCGGATTAATGCTATGTCCGGTGGCTCTCTCATAAGCATGCAGGACTTGCTTCACATTTCTTGCTTGCTCCTCTTCAGCTTTGAAAAAGAGTAGCGTGTCATCTGCAAAGAGCAGATGGGACACACCAGGAGCTCTGCGGCACACCTTTAGCGGGGTAAATGTGCCACTCCAAAATTTTCTTTTGGTTTTTAGCAAAAACCTTGTTGGTTTTTGAAGAGAGGCCATTTAATTTTTTTTTCAGAAAACCTCTCTCTTAAAAACTTTCACCTTTGGCAAGGATTTTCATTTACATCCTTTTCAAATTGGGTGTTTGAATTATGGAAACTTTTCTTCTGAATTCTTCTCCTCTCAAGTGTATTTTTTTTGAATTTGATTATTTTCATTTAAAAGGAAAACCCTAGGAGTTTTTGGGGCTTCTCTCATTTTGGAACCACCCATGATTTTATTTTGCCTCATGTGGAGAGACCTCCCAAAACCTCTCCATCCACTTTGAAACAACCCAAACTTTCTGTCCGAACTAAAAAAAAATCCATTTTTGGATTTTATTCCAATTATTTCTCTTTCCAAAATAATTCTGTCTTTTCATTTGAACCTAAGGGATTTACAAAGCAAGTACCCTAATGCCTTTGATCCTTGAGCCCAAACCAACTCCCCTGGATAGTCCTTAGTACCCACAACCTAGAACCCTCTTGATCCACTCTTCTTCTTTTCAAAATTTTCAAATTTCACTCACTGCAAGTTTGGACCAGATTTGCCAAATTTGGTGAAATTCATATCTACACTTCCCCAAAAATTCCACCAAAATTCAGACAAGCTCTAGTTGCAATGAGAGACCACTCCACCAAAAATCAGCTCAAGGAAAAATCCCTAGAGGCCAGAATAATTCTGTCGAACACTTGGCATGCACTGTTTTTGTTCATATTCAGTAAATTTAGAGTTTCAGTGTCGTTTCCCCGACAAAACTTCAGTCACATGCCCACTGTGCATTTGGCTCGATGCTTGCAGCCCCTCCCTCTTGTCCGGATGTTCACACGCGCGCTCGGCGCCTTCCTGGCGTCGGTGGCGCCCTGGGCCGCCTGCGCCGGCGTGCTTTGCGGCGGCAGAACCACCGTAACGGCCGACAGGGGGCAACACCGCGGCAGAACGCCGTTCGGCGCCGCCCAACCCTCCTGGTAGCTCCGCGTGGCCATCTCCTTGCCAGCGCACGCATGCAGCACCGTCGCCGTGGCCTGGCACGCGCAGAGCGCGTTCTCTACCGCCAACGGGCCGTGCTGCCGTTCCGTCGAGGGCAGGCCGTAACCCTCCCTCCCGTGCTGAGTTGGACCCTGTAATGGCACCACTGCTCCACCTAGGCGATGCTCAAGCTCCTAAGCCGACCGTCCCGCCACAAGGTTGAGATTATAGTAACTGAAATATATGTTAGCTGTAATTTGCTAAAGGGTGATATGCTTATGATCTTATGGATGGAAGCCCTAGAGTTCAATTGCCAGGACTTTTTTCACAAGGTTAGTGTACTGCAGGCCTAGATCCTTATTTATGTTACTACAAAGCTTACGTTTTAGACTGCACCTAAGTTGACATGTTTCTATGGTCTACATTTTGCGGATTGGAGAGTTAGGATCAGCTGGCCCCGAGTGCAAAGAACTTCAAGAAACAACAAAGAGTTGTTGATGGATAATTCAGCCGGCTTGCTTCTCTGTTTGCCAATTGTTTGGAGCTACGAGGGTAACTATTTACTGTATTGTGGTAGATTTCTTTTGCTCTGATAACTAATCTATTTTAAGTTTTTAACTGATTTCAGTGTCCTAAATCTCTAGTGCAAAAACTATAGCACTGGATGTGTTGCCCTTCAGAGGTGGTGCCGGAAGGATCAGGGGCGAAGCCAACATAGAGAAGGAGGCGATTGTGATCGCAGCTAAGGGAAGCAAAAGCACGTGGAGGGGCATTCCTCAGCCTACTGGTACATGTCATTCTTCCAGCAAGCGGCGCCAGTTCCAAAATGAAGATTTGCTTAATTGTGAAAGGATGTTTTGTCTCAAACTCTATATGGTCCAAGATATACAATCATTTCTTGAAAATCATATTACT